>NW_028186702.1:32518-114498 GCF_003343005.1 Rhea americana
TGCCCCCCTAAGTGCGTGGACGTCTGCACCAAGCCCTGCACCACCACATACTGCACCACCCAGTGCGTGGAGCCCTGTGTTACCCAATGCCGCACCAAGTGTGTGGAGCCCTGCCCAGCCCAGTGCGTGGAGGTGTGTGCCACCAAGTGCGTGGATAAGTGCGAGACGKTGTGCCTGGAGCCATGCACCACGGCCTGCTCTCATCCGTGCTGATCACCCGGGCGCGTGGGCCATGCAGGCGGCTGCGGTGCTTCGGTGCATTGCAGCGTCCATGGGCTCATGAGCAACTGTGCAGTGAAAAACAGGTTTCAGACTCACCAGCAATGTACCGAGAGCTCTCCCAACCTGCTTACGCCTTGCTCTTTTTGCCTTAGAATATGTCTCTTTGAATGTTTCCAGCTTTTGCTTCCTGTGCGGCTACTACTGCTTTCTTGGCACCTCTTTTCCTAAATGCAGTTGGCCAACATTACACTACTGGGTATCTTGGGAAGATCTTCTGCAAGGGTTGTGCTGTCAGCAGCTTGGTGTTGGAAGATTTCTGCCTTTTTATTCTTTATTCTCATTTTTCTTTTAATGTGTATGTGCAGCAATAAAAATTGACCATCGATGGCATTATCTGTCCTCTTGTCTTTTGTTCACCTCCTCATTCCCATGTCTTCAGATCCAAGATCATCTTTCTTTATTTTTCCTTTTAAAAAGCTGGTATGTTTGTGAAGGATTCATGCCTATAAACACAGAGAGCAAAAGCATTCTAGCATAGAGTGATGTTTTCTAACTCTGTAAACAAAACATGGCCAATGCTTTTTGGGAAACACTAAAAAATTAGTTTTGTCCTACTGGAAAATAATGATAGAAAAATAATTAATTATTAGGTTAGTAATTAAAAGGTAAATTTAAGTGGAAGAAAACCCCAAATCTAAATGAGAAAATACTGAAGCATTCTTACTGGGTTTTTAATGATTTCTTAAAAAAGAATCACATGRAGACCAAATGGTATTTTTGATGTTCTCTTCCCAYAATCCTCACMGACTAGAAACAGAAAGTAAGGGATYTGGCTTCAGGAGGTGAATGCTTTTGTGCTCCAGGAGCAGGTCCAAGCCCGGCAAGACTGCAGTCTAGTCCCCAGCTTTGCTATTGGCGCTTTGTGTGGCTTTGGGCAAGTCTCGCTCTTGCTGTCTATCTGTTCCCCATCTGCAAGGAGGAGAAGCCCCCTCTGTGACTGACAGAGTAGTTGGCATTTCAGGTTCATTAACATCTGACTGGTGCAACGATATTTTAACCCACTTGCAAATACCTCGTCTTTATTTGGAGTCACAGCTCCGGACTGAAGGAAGCCCATTGTCTGGAGGCCCATTGTTCCCGGCCAGCGCTGCTCTGCGGAGATAATGCTCCCATTGTCTTCGAGCTCCGCGCGCGACTTGCTCCCGCCCRTCTCTGCGAGGGCTGCACAAGTTCCATGTCTGGGATGCAAAGAATTGCGATCTACCTACCGTGTCATTATGGCAAGGGTGGAGGGTGATTAATCTCAAAGAGAAAAGAGTTATATTTAGGTGTGTGTAAACACTGTTACCAAATCAGCTGGCAATGAAACCTTGCATACAAGTGTAGAGTTTTACAGTAGTTTCCTTTTCATGTTATTTCTGTCAACACTGAAAAGTGATGGCATTGAGCATGAATAACGATAGGCAAAGGTGTTTGGTGTATCTGAGCCAGACAAAGAAATTTTGCACCTGAACATGCATTTCAGTTCAGCTAGACAAATCAGGGGTAGTTGGACAACTATTTAACAGCAAGGAAATGGAGGGGAAGTCTGGGAACATCCATCCCTAATTCCTACCAGTGAGCCCAAACCTTTGGGGATTCATCAGTGAATCCTGCCATCCATAACATCACTAATAACTGCTTGCTACTGCCCTATGTTCAGCATCAGTGCCCACCTTCAGGTGTGGAAAAAGTCTTAGCCAGGAGGTCATGTGCAGCTACTAATGAGACCCATCCTGTAGATGAGTCATCCATGACTGACTTCAAGGCCTCTTCATACAGCTCTTGCAGCCATGATGGTCATGGCTCTCCTCTCCCTCTCTGCCATGAGCATGGYACCAAACACACTAATGATAGACATGAATGAGAAGCTCTGAAAGCCACAGAGGAAGTGGCAGAGGCAGCTGGCTGGGTTGCATTCATCACATGTCCCATGCCTACAGGAGAGCTTGTTGCAAAAGCCCTGACGCATTGCTATCTTACACACCTGTGGTTAATTTTGGGCATTGCTAACGTCTGCCTATCTACTACAAATTAGTTAAGCCTGGTCCTTATTAACCTCAGGGTCATTAAGACCCCTGGTAAGTCAGACAAAGGTGGGTGTGTGAAGATGTGGAATGGGGTTGGGTTTATTTTTTTTTTCCTTCTTCTTCCCTTTCTTCTTCTTCTATAAGCCCCTTCTGCCCTCCTACACCCACTGGAAGTCACATCCATGGTTTCTTTGTGGATTGTGTGGTTGAAATGGAGAACAGGCTGYAGTTCACAGGGCCAAATATAGCCCCATGGGGCATGGCATTAAGGAAGATTCTGGGAAGGCTTGGGCTACCTCTTCTATTAGAGCTAGAAGCAATGCTTTGATTGACCAATTTTCCCTGTCCCTTACTTGGAAAAACTTCAAGGGGATTGGAATTTTTCTGGAGTGTGGATTCACCCCCTAGAAAAGAAATCCTACCACAACTTCAGCAAGCCAAACTCAATGTTTGTAAATAGAAAATTTCAGTTCCTTCAGTAGGAAATGAAAAGAAAGTGCCCTCTTATTTTCATCAGCATTTTCCTTGCAATTTTCTATGTTACTGGTAATATAAAATGTTTTGGTCCCTTTGTGGGAAGGAAGATGGAGAAGGATTAAAGCCTATCAGGAAACACCTCTACTGACTCTTGAGCAGATCAGGACTGGCTCTGAAGTCTGAGTTCAGTTGTGGGATCTTTGCCTGGATTGGGACAGTATGAATTATTAATGAATTAGTTATTACCAGACTGGGTGTGCCTCTCATTAAAATCAACAAGTCCCCCGCACCTGAAAGCGGAGGCATCTCTGACAGACCTTGACTTAAATCCAGGACTAAGGAGGTGTTAGTGGAGCAAGTTCTGGTTGTGAAAGATTCTGGTCATCAAGTTAATCTGTTGTCATCAGCTGCTGGGGCAGACTTCAGAAAGGGTATAAAAGCCTTCCCTTCGGGAGGCTCTTTAACCCAGGTGGCTGCTGCTTCCCTTCTGCCAACAGCAAGAGAAGCCAGGTGAGTCTCTCCATGCAGATTCAGCTATAGAGAGAGGTTTGGGGGGAGGGAGGGGGTCTCTCTTCTTGGGAGATGGGACAATTTTTCTTCATTTCATTTCTCTAGTAGCGATTCCAGCCCTTTTYCCTTGCTGTGGGGTTCCTAGCACCCTCCACAAAGCTGATGCAGGTTTATTTTTGTTTTCACTTGCGCTATTTTGAGACTTTCTGAGGCTCCAGGCACAGGGGCTTGCTGGCTCCTTGGACCAGGAAACCCTTGCCAGCCCTCACAATTTTTCAGCAACTGGTAAGAGTTTGTGTGGATAACCATCAAGTGTTGAACATCAAATAGCAAAGGAAGATCTCTGCTGATGGTTCATTTTGCACCTATAGAGCACCAAAAGGCATTTCACTACGGTCTCCTGGGTGCCCAGGCTCTGAGKATCACTTTATGTGCAAAATTGTAGCATCATTCATAGCAGGGCAGGTTGCATGTGCTCATGGTAGGAGACATGGTCCTGCTCTGAGGTCTGCAATGAAGGCGTTGTTATCAAACTGGGTTGTTGTTTCTTTCAGAAACATTTGCAATACTGAAATGTCACTGGCTTCCTGCACTGGTTTTAAGTATTTTCTGTTGACTGCAAATGCACTAAGATTATTCTGTTTTCTTTTACTAGTATTTTTATTGCTGCTTAGTTTGTCAAAGTTTAAGTGTTCAGAAACCAGAAGAATAGAGGAAAAGAAGGAAAACTCCTCTCATTTTTTTTTGTCCCCCCCCCCATGTAAACATTTGCCTTTTTGGATCACAAGCTTCTTAGGACAGTGTGTGCCTCGTATTCCTTCATGGTTATGTACAGTTATGCCTGGAGGCCTCAGCACAGGGCTGAGCTCCTCAGGTTAGCTGGGATGTGGGGAACGGTGATGGGAGCCCAGGAATGCCTCACGGGGCAGCTGCAGCAAGCTGGAATCACCAGCAGCGATTTGGTCTGAGCAGCAGCATCCCAAGGGATTGCCAATTTTTTTCATGCCTGCCCTGGCAGAATTAGCTTTTACAGCCTCTTGGTTGTGAGTGTGAAGTCAAGGCTAGAAAACAGGTTGAAACTATAAAATCTGGAAAGGAGAATTGTGTAAGGCTAAAAAAAATAACTGAAATGGCACCTTGGTTTCCTTCCAGATTTAGCAAAGATGTCTTCCCACCAGCAGAAACAACAACAGCACATACCTCCGCAGTGCCAGGAGAAGTGTCCTCCGAAGAGCGTGGAGCAATGCCAGCCCCCAAAAGGACAAGCCAAATGTCCTGTGAAAAGTATCCCGCAGCAGCAGCAGCAGGATCAATGCCCAAAGCAGAAGTAGCACTAACACCAACGGCTGTGAAAGTGCCCGGGAAGATGCAATCGCTTCCTTGCAAGCTCTCCTCTGCGGTAGCTCTGCCAAACTAGCTGGGAATTTGCAGGGTGCTGGCTTTATTTGCAAGCAAAAAATTACTTTACAAAGAGATGTAATAAATTAGCTAAGATTTATTCATCCTCAAATACAGACAAGCCATGAGGCCGTTTCCTTCTGATCTTTGCCTCAGGGTGTGCAACAATAAAATTATAATTAACTGCATTACTTGCTTCTTGATATTTTTTCACTTTATTAGTGTCATTCATTCTCTTCTACTTTTTTTTTTATAGCCCAGGAATTACCTATAAATTTATATATGTCTGTCTATAAGGCACRTATACACAGGTACCCATGCATGTTCCCTTTCCAGATTTTTCCCATCAAATTCTTTATCCATATCTTTATTTCAAATATTAAAAAAGCTTTCAGTTTTGAAAATGATCCACAAACCTGCACCAGCTATTAATAATGATGACCAAGCAGACAAGAAATGCAGAAGTCTAGAGCAAACAGGCCACAAAATGGTCCTGGCTTGTAGAAAGACCATCTAAATTCAGGGTGCTTTGGGGCAATACTGTTGCCCAGGTGTCAGAACTCACACACCGGCTCGGGACTGACATGCTTCCTGCACTGGGGCTTAGCTCAGCACGCGAGGTTGAGGTTTGACCTCCGGCTACGCATCGTGTGGTCTCTTGGGATTACTTGATTTTTGCGTTAGCATGATGTCATTTGGACAACTGGCAATTTTGGGTGGTGTTGTCATTCAGGAAATTACTTTCTCAGGCCTTGAATATTTACTTGAGGATTATAATATCTTGAAAGTGGTTTTCAAGCTGAACTGGAACAAACTGAAGGGACAATGTTTTCTGCAAGGTGTAATATTCTGCAGTATATCCTTGTACAAGTAATTTTGATTTTGAGTCCTAGCTGTACTGTAACTACTGTCAGGAAAATGGTTTTTGAAAGTTTTTTAAACCTGAACAAAATGAGAAGTGTTCACTTGCTCAAAACAAGTAGTTTTGGTTTTAAAACAATGAGAAACAGGATTTAGAATGATTCTGTGTTGCAGCAGGAAATACTGGTTCAGCCAATTGATTTTCACTCTGCTACGCAGCAGAGGAGGAAAATTATCACAAATGCAGATGTTGTTGAGTGATATGATACTGGTGTCTTGCAGACAGCGCATGCTCATTCTGCAAAGCAGAAGCTGTGGGCTAAGCATGGTGTTGTGATCAGACAACGAGGTCGGAGCTATCTAACATCCATCTGGCAGGTTTCGGGCCGTGCTCAGGAGATTGCGTTGCTCCTGGCTTGTTCGCAGCGTGGGAAAAGCTTATTTGCTTGGGCTTGCAACCTGCCTCATAGACATGCCCGTGCCCTATGCATGCTGAAGGTCACAGCGAGCGGCTGTGTATATTTTGGTATGTTTTTGACCACCAGGACAGCTTGATGTGAGCTGCTCCATGTTTCTGACTGCAGCTTTGTCTGGCTTTGAGCCTGGGAAGGGACTGAAAGTTGCAAGCTTAGACTCCTTTTCATTTTCTTTACGAGCAGAAGCTATTAAAAGTCTCCAGAACTCAGTATTTAAAGTCATTTTTATTGTTGATTTTCACAGTGAAATAAATCTTGGATCCAATGTCAGCCTAAAATAATTAGAGATAAGTACCAAGCACATGTGCAACAACACTGCGCATCCAGGACATAACTCAGCACTGTGCATACCTCCTCCTGTAGTCTGTGTGATCGATGGAAGCCACGCCCGAGGTTAATTTATTTCAAAATATGTCTGGGTTGGATTTAATTACCTATATCTTTTCCATAAATACCGTTGGCTCACGCTGTTCTTTACAGATGCTAGAGAACCTGAGGTGAGCGCTCTGAGGAAAGTGCTGAGTGCTGATTACTACCAATTCAGCTAAGCAGATAATTAAGAGGTGATGGATCTTTAGTAAAAATCTTTCTATTTCCTCTAACCCAAAGGATTTTGTATTGCCTAAAATACTTAGCACTATGGATTTATGATTCTATGAAGTCTTGTTGACAGGAATCAGAACTAATACTAGTAGGTTCTGCACAAACCCCAAATTCTGCTATTAATAGGCAAAACCCCTAAATGCAAGGCAGGCGAAGACATGAGCATATGGGGAGCTGCGGAGGGAAGCGTGAAAAGCAGGAGGCAGCACACGRGGCTGCGTGATGAGCTCAGGGTCTCTGCGTTCAGGTTAAGTTTGAGTATCAGCTTCCGTGAGCCTTGGCTGCAGCCTGCCGTCACGCACTCGGTCTCTCCCCCGTCTTGCAAAAACCAGCGGGACAACTGGGAGAGGATGGAGACTCAGGCCACTAGAAAGTCAAATGCACACACAGCCCGTGAAGCTGTGTTATCTACTGACAGTCCTGATGCATCAGTTAGCATAGGGTTGTTAGTACAGGACAACGTTAGCGTTAGTATGGGAGGGGGGAGATGGAAGCTGTGCTGAATTCTGCAGTGAATAAAAGGACGGWGCAAAACGACTGCTAATTGCAAGGCAGGGGCGAGGCGGGCTGGGYTGCTCTTCTGCTTCTTTCTTCAAGGCTTTGCTTGACCTCTGCAAGTTACTTCTGCGCCGGTGGCCACTGGATGGGCTGCTTCACTTGCTGCTGTTCCGTAGGCGGACACTTCTCCGAGAGGGAGCACTGCTCCAGCTCGGAGCAGGGAGCAGGGCTCGGCACAGGGATCTCCTTGCACTGCTGCTTCTCCAGAGGGCACGGTGCAGGATCGGGGCAGGGAACAGGGATYGGCACAGGGATCTCCTTGCACTGCTGCTTCTCTTGGGGACATGGAGTTGGTTCAGGACTGGGAACAGGGATCGGCACAGGGATCTCCTTGCATTCCTGCTTCTCCAGAGAGCACGGAATTGGTTCTGGGTAAGAAATGGGGACCGGCACAGGGATCTCCRTGCATTCCTGCTTCTGGGGACAAGGTATGGGTTCAGGGCAGGGAACAGGGATTGGCACAGGKATCTCCTTGCACTGCTGCTTCTCYTGGGGRCAAGGTRTGGGTTCMGGGCAGGGAACAGGGRTTGGCACAGGGATCTCCTTGCACTGCTGCTTCTCCTGGGGACAAGGTATGGGTTCAGGGCAGGGAACAGGGATTGGCACAGGGATCTCCTTGCACTGCTGCTTCTCTTGGGGGCAAGGTGTGGGTTCCGGGCAGGGAACAGGGGTTGGCTCCGGCAGCTCTTTACATGGTAGTTTCTCTGGAGGGCATGGGACAGGAGGAAGAGTTGGTGGTAGCTTGCATTGCTGTTGCTGCTGCTGTTCCTGCGGTGGACACTCAGGTATCACAACAACTGGTGTTTTTCCTTGGTCTGGTTCCACCAGCGGGGCTGTTTTTTCCTGGCCTGGCACCACTACTATGGGGACTGGTTCTGGGCATGGCACTGGGATCTGGATTTCAGGTTGCTGCTGTGGAGGACACGGCACYGGTTCAACGCATGGCGCAGGCTCTTGGCTTTGCTTTGAAATAGTTTTGCTCAGGCCAGGTGGGAGGGTAGTTGGTTGCTTGCACTGCATTTGATGTGAAGACATCTTTGCACCAAACAAGATAATCTGGAAGAAACATCAGAGCGTTATTGCRGCTGCTAAACAAACTGGGTTGGGAGAAGGGCGAAACAATGCCTAAGAAACATGAATCATCTGCAAGGTAGCTTGCTCCTAGCTTCCCACAGCAGATTGGCATGGAAAGAATTATGATTCCCTATTTCTTTTTCATCCTGCCTTTCAGTTCCTGCTCTTATCTTGCTCGTCATTTCTGGTCTGCAGTGTGGGACAGCCCTGCCAGGTCTCTCTGAGGCAGAGTCACTCCTTTGAACCGGGAGCTGATTTGCACTTCAGAGCTCTTCCTCCTGTCATTTAGCTCTTCTCAGTGTGTTAACTCCCTTTCATTTCTCTGCTGGAGAACTGATGAGAGGAGCTGGCAAATAACAGACCTGCTGGTTTGGTAGCGGATTGAGAAAGTCAAAATAATAACAAAAAAAAGGACGACTGCTGAAGGCAAGCATTTAAAAACATTTGGCATTTCAATAGGTAGGAAAAAAAATATATAGATCTGGATCCAACAGAATATTTCACATTGATAAAACTGAAGCACTTCATTTGGTTTTGCCCATTTTAAAGTAATTTTCAGATTTTACATGGAAAAAAGGGAAAATTAAAGAATGAAAGGTAATTTGAAACAAAAAAAAAGACTTCTTTGCACAGAAATGTTTGAAAATGTTTTGTGTTACTCCAAAGTTTTGAAGTTTACTTTTCTAAATGAACCACTCAGTGAAATCAGTGTAAAATGTGCAGCTACTATGGGGACTAGTGTCCTGTTTAGCTTGTGTCCCCCTCGTTTTACTCTTTATTCTCTCTTTATATGAACCTTTCTCAAACCTGAGCTGCCAAGGCCCCAAGGTAAACCACCACAGCAAGCTGTTAGCATTCTGCAGTGTTGAATTTACAGCAAATATGTGATAAGCCACCTCCTCCTCCTGCTCTGGTTTCACTCTGACTTCATTGGTGATGTAATGGGTGGAGGAAGTCACCCGTGGCACCATCCTTCCAGCTGTCCTGGAAAGAATTAGCTGTGGTGATGCTGCCCTTGGCTCCTGGATTCCCATGGCCACTAATAACCACGGAGCAGGCATGAATTGGAAAAATCAGGAGAGATTTCTTCTCGCAAGGCCAGGAATGTGCAACAGACCAAATGAATTTTCCTAGCAATTTATGAAGCTCCCTCTCTGTGGTGCATTGCCGAAGGCAGCACCAGGCTCACCTTGGCTGGTGCTGGCTCTACTGTGTCCCTATTTTCCTAAAGACAATGTCAGGGCACAAAGAAGAATTTCAAATCATAGAAGTATTGGTTGGAAGGGATTTTTTAAAGAGCCCTCAATACAGGACTACCACCAACATGGTCACCTGCTCCTTTCAGCACATCTTCAAAGCAGATTTATTTCTGTCTGCCACATCCTTCTAGAGCCTCCAGATCGACATCAAGTGTCACTTTCTATTTTCTTTATTGAAACCTGATGACATCTTGAGCCAAATTAGTATATTGGCCTGAATGTTACAGCACACCAGGAATATTTGCAATCTTCTGTTCTGCACAGCCCTTAGTGCTCACAAATCTACCTTTTACAATATAATTCTTCAATTAAATCAAAGATTAAAAATATTCTTATAATAAATAATGGAATCATAGGAAACAGAGTAAGAAATAATTTTATCTAATCTCATCTTCAGAAAGGATCTAATTCAGTGCTTAACTATCCTTAGATTTACATGCCATCTAATTGTGCCTTGCAGAGTCATCCCAAGACTGCTTATCCTACCCCAACGCATGCTGTTTCTTGTCTTTGCAGGAATCTGTTACATATTTAAAGGTAGGTAGCAAATAAATCACTTTTTTAAAGATACATACATTAAACCAAGCAGATAAATCATAGACATCCCAAAAAAGGTATCAATATCCTCCAACTTACCCTACCGTCCAACAGTTAGATGCACGAAGTCAAGTGGATGGTGGAGCATGGAGGTTTGAGAACTTTTATATGGTTTCAAAGCCCTGCCTTCTGGGAATGAGTCCTCCTAGGTAATGAGCTCATTCTTTCACAACTGCATTTGTGCGTTTCCTCCACAGACTTGTTTTACACGTACGCATTGTGAACAGGCTGCTTTTGGTATAGAAAGCATTTTAATCCCCTTTCTGACTAATGTGACTTAACAAAATCTTTTTCAAATGTGATTAAAGTCATTTTCTTGGGTTGATACCTTCCTCACAGACCCCACCAAAATCTGGGGTCTTGGGATGGTATAACCCAGCGTGGCTCCACTTCGGTCCACATAACTGAGTCATTTCACGTCAGCTAATGATCTTGTCCCTGCTTCTAAAGATACATTTGTGGTTTAAGACAGGGGGATTAACCTGTACTTCTCTTGCCTTCTCACCAGCAACTTCTCTGAAGTGATTTTCTAGTGATTCTATGTATCCACTATGAGCTTTTTTGAATTTTCTTTTTTCCATGAAGATCTCTATAGGTTTCATTCTCTCATTTCAGAATGGATTATTTTGAATGCATGCTACTTGCTGTGGTACAGAGGAGGCAGCTTCTGCCTATCCAAATTTGACAGACGGTGGAGCTGAATTTATCTCCATGTATCATGTGAAAAGTAAAAGGATTTCTAACAGTTTACAAGATTTATCACATCCAAAAGGAACTGGGCCACTGGTTTGGTTGGACACCAGAAGTGTATTTGGAAAGATGCTGCAATTTACCAGAAAAATAAAGGGAGCTTCCAGGGTTCCCAGTGGATTCCCTTAGCATCAGTCCATGTGAAAAGTCTATGGAGTGAAAATGTCTCACTTATTATTAAAAGCACAGCAACCATTTTCCCATTCCCCCAAAAGCTCAAGGAACTATTTGGACACAAATCAGAGAGTCTTCATCTGTGATGGTAGGATTATTTTCACCAGTGGAGATGATGCGTCCCACACAAGGGTGAATTTCATCATATTTGGTTGTTCTGGGACTATCTTTGTCCTGTCTCAAGCATTTTACTAGTGCTCTTATCAGAGCGCCTACTGCAGATGCAATCATGGCAACAGGCTGAGCTGGTACCTGCCGCACATTGGGATTCCTGCAGTGCGAATGTCAGCAGCTGTTTCTAGTGGTGTAACYTCCTCTGTTAATAATCATTTGGCAACCAAAGGGCAGGATACCTGGATTTTAGACCATGTCGCCAGCTCCTGTAGCGTGACTTCATCCCTGCAACTTCCTTTCTTGCCACATCTGCAGGTGGGGTCCYGCACTGCTGCCTACCTGGCTGCCTCTGGGAGCTGATCAGGTTTTAATTTCCAACCTTTGCTAGCAAGGGGTAAAATTGCAGCTCAAGATCTATTCCTGACTCAGGCCTCACCTATGCTAGCTGCAATTGCTTTTCTGCTGATGCCAACTGCAGCTGCAGCTCCGCTGAAGGCAGAACTAGGACACTTTCCAACCGTAGAGAACCTGCCCAWCCACTTTCTAGGTAGGATCATGCTTTGCCATTATCAGAATGGCCTTTCTGCTGAGATTTGCTCCTGGAATAGCATTCCTCAAAGCAAAAAGGAGGGCTAATAAGCTTAAACTCAGAGAAGAAAAAACTTGCATTTTATAATTATTACAAGTTTTGGCCTAAAGAGACCAGAGCATCAGGGCTTGGGAGGAGAGGCAGTGCATTACATTAAATCAAATATTGCAGCTGAAAAAAATGAATGTACGCCTTCAGCTTAGAGCTTCAATAGCCTTCATTATGTCCATCAGTTAGAGCACCTGAGAGCAGCAGTGCACGTAGCACCTGCGRACCAGTGCTGAGGCTGGTTATGGGCTGCACTGCCGTGGCCCTGTCTTGAGACACTGCTTTTATTAAGCAAGCATTCAGGTTTCTGGAATATGTAGCCACTCTGGGCATCAAATTTCCAGCCTCAACTTGCAGCATCYAGTGATTAAAGAAAATCACTTTCCATAGCTGGAAGGGAGACAACCTGAGCCCTGTCTGGAGATCAGGAGGTGGGGCTCTCCTGACTTTAAGCCCTGATTGGGATCCAGATCTGCAGAGGCTTGAGGAGGTCACTTCACCAGCAAATCAGCAACCTCAGCAGAAAAAACGGTGGTAATTATCATGGAAGAGGCTCTGAAGTCAGTCCTTGGAAAGGGAGTGAATGTTTTTCCCAGAGCAGAGGTGTAATTGCTTTCCCCTTCCATGTGACTTGCACAAAGACTATTTTTAGAGGCAAACAACCTATGAGTGAAACTTGCCTTACTCAAACATTTGGGGAACTACGGGAGGAACGTGCATCGAGGATGGTGGCTTCACAGCGAACGTGGAGCTGCTCAGCTCCTGGCTCTCACCCGGCAGAGTGTGGCTCTGCTCCCAGTCCGTACTGAATTTAACCCATTAATCCCAGAGAACTTGTAATACTACAAGGGAGAAAAACCCTGGCCTGTTCCTATCTTCCTTCCTACCCAGAAAATGCCACTGCAGCTCCTTCACAGCYTGTGCAGGCGCTGGGCTGCCATCAGCCCTGTAGAGTCCTTGAGTAATTAATTAAGTAACCAAACAACTAAGACATGCAGGGAGGGAGACAGCAGTTATGCTATTTGCCAGGCATGGAGGTCTGTAGCTGTCTACCTTATCTCACTYATTATTGAGAGTGAATGTCTCGGCATCTCTAAGGATCCTGAGCTCTGTCTGCTATATCACTTCAGTCTGGGAAAAAAGGATGAGATTTCCAGAAGCAAAGGCCACTGCAGATGTTATTGGCCCAGGATGAGAAAAGCTCGCTGTGATCCAGGTCTCATGTCTGCAAGGATATTCCTTCATTTCTCACTCTCTCTAGGACTTTGAACCTTTGTGCCCAGAGAAAATGATTTGAGGAAAATATTACACTCCTGGATTTCATGTCATGGTGTAATCCAGAAGTTGCCAGACTGGATCTCCCAAGACACGGCTCGCCCTGATGGCTTAATTAGACACCATTTCGTTAACACCCCATCTTGTTCTTTATTATTGTCATCACTTTAGGGTGGACGCCTTGATTAACTCATCTCACGAGACAAAAGACAATTACTTGTTACCAAATTTCCTAGTATCGGTCTGTCTGCTGGTCCAGTCACCCCTGCACCTGCAGACCGTGTGGTCTCTCCTAGCGCAGGAGGCTCCGAGGGTCAAGGCATGCTACAGGATGGTTCTCTGCTATGGGAGTCTGTGCAGAGTCTCTGTGATCTGCTTCTTGGCAATCTTTTCCTAATTCCCAGCCTAAATTTAGTCCTAATTACAGCTGAGTTACCACTTCTCAGGCAGAGCAGATTGCCTCATTGAAAACCCACCGGGCACCACAGAAACACTGCGCGGGCAGTCAGCACGGCAGAGAGCCGGATCTCTGCTGCTTGGCTCGTGCACCGAGCTCAGGACGGACTTGCTGGGGTTGAGCCTGCAATGAGCCTCTTCCAGCCGCCGCCCGACGGTGAGTGCTCGCAAAGTAGAGCAGCCCGGGGGTCACCCGAAGTTTGCACTCAAGTTTGCAGCACTGCAGCTGGGGAGCGGGGTGCAGCAAGGGTGCTGGACTGTGTTTCAGGCTTCCCCCCCCCCGCCTTGGGAGAGGGTGAAATATCAGCTCGCTGCAGCATCAGCTGGCAGGGGTCTGGCGGTGGGGAGACTGTGTGCAGATTACGGGCGCTTTATGCTTCCAAAATAGGCAGAAAAGGCCTTAAATGTCCCCAAGATTCAGGCCCTGCATTCGAAATTTTTGATGTCAATTTGCTACTCGCATTCTTTTTATTATTCTTTTGGGGCAGGACCAAAGCCATGGGGTTTTAAAGCAGAGCRTTTGAAAAATGTCTAAAGAAAAATGGGCTTTCATGCTTCAGGTGTGGCCAACACAACAGTGATCTGCTGCTAAAATAGAAAATGCCTAAGAAGAGAGAGTTTTCTCTCCTAAAGGACAAGGAAAAAAAATAAAAAGTTTCTGTGATTTGGACCATCCAGGACTACAAAAGATGCAGACATCATGTACTGTACAAGCCCACAGGAGACAGGGCTCCCTGACTATATAAGGATCTTTTCAATTCCCCAAACTCTTATTTTGTTTTGCATCAATTCATTGCTTCACTGGTGGGTTGGGTAAGTTTGATGTTGAAGCATGTATTAAATATTGCTAATTAGGCTTGTCATAATACGACTTACTGCAGGGGCAAAYGTAGCATCATAATTTGATGGTGACAATTTTAGACTCTTCCGCCTGCCAATGGGATTAAATGAGATTAAATTGCAGAGACTGCAGGCTCTAGGAATTAAACTGTCTCTTCTCCTGCTGTTTCTGTGCCTGTGCAATGCCACTGATTGAYAGAGATAATCTTGGTTTATACCTGTGCCACTCTTCCGACTTTGATGGCATCACTCCATTGCACAAGGTGGTAATGGGGGTGAATCAGGCCCAGAGGACTTGGATTAATTCGAACATGACTTTTGCTGTAAAGCAAAGATGGCACTGTTAGCTGCATTGCTATGGAAAGATGAAGTTTAAAAAGTTTCATATTTCCAGAACATCTGTTTAAATAACATKTTCTGGTTGTTAGGACAAATTCCCTGGGGAGGGGAAGGAAGGGATGAAGTCTAGAGCTGCAGGAGAGCAGAAGGGAGGATTTTGAGGAGCGTTGTAGCTTTGCACGAATGCTGCGCCTGCCCAAACAGACTTTGATCCAGCCTCGGTGTTCTTGGGGGTTTCTGGTTTGCAAACCAGTATCAGCAAGGTTGGGTGCTGGAGGTGGATCATCTGACAAGGGCTGGCTAATGAAAGGAACTTGGAGCAGATGAAAGCAAAGCAAGAAGATAGCATGGGAGGGAAAGTCATTGGTCTTCAGGCTTGAGGGAGGGAATTATCTTGGATCTCCTGCTTTCCATAGCTCTGAGTCAGTCATTGAAACCACAGCAATCCTGAGCTCTCACGGTTCACTTGTTCCTCACACTGGTGCGCAAATTAGGGCTAAGYTACCAATGTTTCTAGTAAGATTGCTGCTGTTGCTGCTTTTCTTTCCTCTCTTTGCAACAAAAAAATGGTGCAATATTTCCTTTCTTTTAAGCCACTACACTAACTTTTCTCCTATGATATTTTTCTCAGTCCCTGGCCTGGCAGCAGGATGTCGTTGCAGTTAACCCCACAGCAAAGCAAGCAAGCAGTCTGTCCGACCCCCATCRCGGCGGCAGAGCCAGAGCCACCAGCAGCCAAAGAACCACAGAAGAAGCCCAAGGAGCTGCCTGCAACACAGCTTTTTGCACCAAAACCCGAGCAAGGCCCACCACCCGCTGAGGCACCRGCTTCTGTGCCGCCCCTGGAAGAGCAGCAAAAGAAACAGCTGAGCCAAAGGCCTCTAAAGCGAAAGTAGCTGCTGTGCATGGAAAACGTGGCGCAGAAACAAAACCCAGAGCGTGCTGCAGCTAGCTCAGGGCACTTTACTGAGGATCTACTACAAATATTTCACACTTTCACCTTCTCTGGGTTAATACTTCATTTTGCTTATGCTTTTACTCCGTTCATGGGCAAAGCTGCTGGCAACTGTGTGGCCGGGGGGTCTCTGTACCAGCTCGTGCTGCTTTTGCAGAGGGGAGAGCTCCAGTCCTGAGCACGTTCCTCCACATCCAGCTTTCCTCTGCAATGGAAGCCCAGCTAGTGTAGGTGATGGGTAGGGATGCTGGGAAAAAGTCACTTGCATCAGTGTCATAACTGTTAATTCAAGCACTTTATAAGTCTCCAGGGCTACTACGATCCTGCAGTCCGATTTTCTATAGAGACTGAACTCCACTGAGCCTAATAACACCTGGAACAAAGAGGTGTGCTGTGGCTACTAATTGCATAACAGCAAGAGTTCATTAAGTAATAAAATGATTTTAAAATGAAGAAGGAGCCCAAGTGAGGAGCATTTCCTTCTAATACATGATGGCCTCCAGTATTATTAGATCATTGAAATGGTGGCACTGTGGATTTATTGCTTACTGGGCTAATAATATGCTAAGTTTTGGTGTCTACAGCCTCTGTGCTGCTTTCTAATTACAAGTCTGATACAATAAAAATGTGCAATCTGTGCTTACTCCCCTGTGTTTCCTTTACTCTCCATTTCCCCCTCCCTGCACACACCTTAGTGCCCTGCAGTGATCGAACAAGCAGACTCGCAGGGCACACAGCTCTGCTACTGTTCCAGCATGTTTTAAATGCCCGGAAGCCCGTGTATACGAACAGCTAGAGTAGAGCAGCTCTTACAGAGATAGGCACAAGCTTGCAGGAGGTTCTGGCTGGGCTGCATGGTGCACTGACAGCTTGATATAAATTTGCATTGGTGTGTTGGTGCAACAAGAATGAAAACATGAGGGTCCTCTGATGCAAAGGCTGGGTTGAGTCACCAGCTTAAAGCATCYTCCTGGAGAGAGCAGGCAACCAACTTTGGTTTCCCAACTTTCCCCAGAGCAGCCGGTCCCGCCAGGTGCTGCTGCGCGGGCGGGTGCTGCACTCTAGCGGCTTCGCCGTGGCTGGAGGAGAAGGCCCTGCCTGGGCCAGCCGGGAGGAAAAGGCCAGGAGCAGCCCTATGCAAGGCTGGCTGCCAGCAGGATGCCTCCACGCTTGGGAGATGCTGAGCAGAACTTGGTCATGGTGGCACTTCTCCAAGACAAATTTATTGCCTCGAAGGAGGACTCCCTTCCTTGCGCTGTGCTTTTTTAGCCTAACACACTTTGCTGTGTGCTAGGTTTAATGTTTCCTTCTCCACGCACTAGTTTTAATGCTCAACAGCTCCCTGCAGTTGCTGCCTCCTGCTTTACAGCTCTGTGTTGAGTTTAACAGCATCTGCTCGTTACTGTTAATGGAGCAAGGCTAATTTTACACCACTTGAGCTTGCAAGCCAATATCCCAGGTCCCACCTGGCCTATTTGCCTCGTTTCTTCTCCCCACTTTAGGACTGCCTTGCTCTTTTTCAATTTCTGGCTTTGGTGCTGGCAGAGAGCAGTGAATTCCTGGCAGCTGGGCTCATGCTCCGAAATCGCTGCAGCATGACGGCACTCCTCCGCACTCCTCCCTTATTAAAGGGTGGGTGGTACATTCCCGAATGCCTCACCTGGCATCTCTTCCAGGATGTTTTCTGGATCCCTCTTCCTACTTCATGCCACAGCTCTATTTTTATTTCTTTCTCCACTTTGGTCTTGTGCTTTTTTCGAGGCTGTCAGATGAGTCACACATGTTGAAGCATCCAGGAGATTTTCTTAGATGACTGCCACTTTGGGGCAGGGTTGGTTGTGTGGATAAGGTGGATACAGCCAGGAGATGCTCAGAGAATGACAACAGAAGCACACATTTTTGCAGGCATCGTTGTGTGAAAGTGAAACATTCATTAAATTGCTGCATAGTGAAAGTCTCCAGAACTGCTGCACTGCCAAAGTTAAAATGGAGCCTAATAGAGCTTATGGGATTTTTCTTTCTCTCTTTAGTCCTGTAGGTTTGGGGTGTGCTGCTCAAGCGAGTTCAGATACATAATCTTACCGAAACTACCAGGTATGAAAATAAAAAACAAGTTATTGTTGTGCTCAACTAACTGATACTTCCCTGGACTTTCAATATTTTAGGTAGCTTCACAAGGAGTGAATTCACAAGGACTGGATTCACTTCCAATCAAGACCTGGATGGAATTAGGATTTGTGTGAAGGTTGAGGCACTGCTTGCACGCAGAAGAAATAGGTATTTAAGGGACAATTCATCTGACAATGTACCTATGAAAGCACCATGACCAGCTCGGAGCCTGTTTCYGTTGTTCAGTTCCTTTAAGCTGGGCGCAGTGTGTGATAAGAAGGTGACTTGCTGCGAGTGTCACCGCAGAACTGGAGGAAGGTCTGCTCTTGATGCTGCTCGTGGTCTCCTGCGCTGCTAGTCACAGCTCTGACAGCTGAGCACGTTAGGTAACAGGTGCAATCAGAAGTGACTGCAGCCTTTTCCGTTCATCTGGGAGTCACTGGGTGGTATGCTCCCATGGCTCCAGTATCAGCTGATGATCTTGGGATCATGGGAACACTGTGGCGTGTGCAGCCAGACGCTCTCCAGAGCTGCGTGAGCTAATGATCAGGTTCACTATCAACTGGAATGATAGTGAACGGGAACTGCCCCGTGGATCTGTGATCCTCTCCAATGGGATGATGTGAATTTTACTAAGAACCCTTCTTTTTCCCCAAAGACGCCATCGTCCTCTGTCCAACCTGCACGTGCCGTGCTGTAAAGGCCAGATGAGGAGTGCCGCTGGGTCTTACCAAATGAGCTGCAGTGATCGAAGTTGGAGAAGGGACATGGAACGGTCAGGGCTGCCACCAYGCAGCAGGAAGCCAACAGAAGGTCTATCTGAACAAYGGAAACAGGCTCCGAGCTGGGTCTCAGATGTCCCCCGTCGTTGCTGACCACCAGGCTGTTTGCAGGAACTTTGAAGGCTGCCCCAGTGGGTTCCCTGCAATGCTGCTGCTGCATGGTGTTGTGCCCATGTCTGCCTTGCAAAACCCCCTGGGGCAGGAGATGCCACTGTCATCTGCCTCTCYGAATGCCACACAGTCTTCCCATGCCAGGAAGGATTATACAAATGATAATTGGTCTTACCATGGGGACCTGACATTTAACGACTCATCCTTGGGGATGAGTACGCTGATGCTAGTCACCAGAAGTGTTGCGCGCAGAAAGGATTTTGCACAGGCGCTAATAGGGTATGTCGTGAGCACCTCATGCCTTCGAGGCATGTCTAGAAGATGTATAAAAGCTCTCCCTCTATTAGGTCTCACTGGTCACATCGCAAAGTTGTTCTCATCCAGGAGCTGGGTAAGTCTGGTTTGTGCTGAGCTTCTGTAGCCACTGAAGTCTGAATTTATTCTGCTYTTGTATAAATATGTATRTATATATAAGTATGCTTAACAGGAAAGATTTTGCCAAACTGGAGGGGTTTGGATCGCTGTGCTGGGGTGGGAGTGTGCTCTCTTACAGTGTCTCTAGTGGGGCCTCCAGCTCCACTAGCTGCTTCTGGAAAAGCCAAGGAAAGGCTGTTATCAGCCAACGGAGCGCTGCTGATGTAGTTTGCTTTGGGGGGTGAAGGAGGTGCCTGGCAACGGTCAGAATTGCTTTGGTGCATCAGAGAGCACAATGCTGCAAGAAATGTGAGCACACCAGTGCTCAGCTGTGGTAACTCTACCCTTTAACAGCTCTGGTTCCGTAATGAGCATGAGCTTTGTCATGCCAGGACCAAGGTGTGAACCTTTGCCTGCCTGGTTTTACAGGTTACCAAGCCCTGGSTGCTTTGGGGTTGTTTGCTCCTCTGGCCACAGCAGATGCTCAGAGCTGAACACCTTGAGCTGCTTGTTTCCAGGCTGGGGGCTTTTTATCTGCTCATGTAAAAGATACCAGAGATGGTCACCGAACAGAAAGCAGAAGGGGAGAACCGGGTTCGGAGGTTGAAATACAGCTCTGACATCAGGAGGTCTTCTACTGCCCTCGGGGGTTAATTCTTCCCCTTGTAGGTCAAGGTGGTGGAAGGGGTGAGTGGCTGTTCAGGGCTGGCTGTGGTATCTAACCCTGTTTGTGTCTCCAAGTGCTCTTGCTGTTTGAGATAATACCAGTGTCAGAATTAAGAAGGAAGGGGCAGGTCCTCAGCTGCTGCTGGCAGGGGTGGGAGGCAGGGAGACGCCGGCCCTGGCACCTCCCTGAGGGCTCTGCTTCT
Source organism: Rhea americana (assembly GCF_003343005.1). Classification (NCBI taxonomy): domain Eukaryota; kingdom Metazoa; phylum Chordata; class Aves; order Rheiformes; family Rheidae; genus Rhea; species Rhea americana. The sequence continues at coordinate 52,448 of NW_028186702.1, forward strand.
CCCCTGTCCTTGCAGTCTTGCTGAAGCCTTGACAAGATGTCGTGCTACCTGCCGCCGAGCCTCCCTGCCATGTACCAGGAACCCCTCCCCGTGAAATGCCCGCCGATGTACACTGCCCAGTGCCAGTCGGTGCCGGTCCAGTGCTCGGTGCCATGCRCCCCGCAGTATGTGTCCCAGCAGCGCTTCTCGGGCTCCAGTTTCTCGCAGCAGCAGTGTGTGACCAAGTGCGTGCCGCAGCAGCAATATGCAACCAAGTGTGTGCCACCACAGCAGTGTGCGACCAAGGGCTTCCCGCAGCAGCCATGCATGACCAAGTGCGTGACAACTTGTGTGCCGCAGCAGCAATGTGCAACCAAGTGTGTGCCGCAGCAGCARTGTRCAACCAAGTGTGTGCCGCAGCAGCAATGTTCAACCACATGTGTGCCGCAGCAGCAATGTGCAACCAAGTGTGTGCCGCAGCAGCAGTGTGGAACTAAGTGCATCCCCCAGCAGTGTGCAAACAGGTGTGTGACCACCTGTGTCCCGCAGCAGCCGTATGTGACCAAGTGCATCCCCCAGCAGCAGTGTGCCACCAAGTGTGTCCCGCAGCAGCCGTACGTGACCAAGTGCATCCCCCAGCAGCAATGTGCCACCAAGTGTGTGACCACCTGTGTCCCACAGCAGTGTGCCACCAAGTGTGTCTCGCAGCAGTACGTGACCAAGTGTGTCCCACAGCARTGTGCCACCAAGTGTGTGACCGCTTGTGCTCCACAGCAGTGTGCCACCAAGTGTGTCCCACAGCAGTGTGCCACCAAGTGTGTGACCGCTTGTGCTCCACAGCAGTGTGCCACCAAGTGTGTCCCACAGCAGTGTGCCACCAAGTGTGTGACCGCTTGTGCTCCACAGCAGTGTGCCACCAAGTGTGTCCCACAGCAGTGTGCCACCAAGTGTGTGACCGCTTGTGCTCCACAGCAGTGTGCCACCAAGTGTGTCCCACAGCAGTGTGCMACCAAAAGCGTGGCCACTTGTGCCCCGCAGCAGTGYGCCAGCGAGTGTGGGATGGCGTGTGCCCCACAGCAGTGCCAGCCAGGTGGGGTGAAGATTTCCAGCCATTCGAAGAAGTACTGCTCTGCCTCAAAGTGGCCTTGGTAAAACGGAGCAGGGGGATGAGAGTTCCTGGAAACAGAGCGAGCTGCAGCTTTGGGCCAGGGGTTATCGATCTCCTTTCAGCCCCTGCCAGATAGTTTCTTTCGCTTAGTTCCTCCTTGTCTCTGTGTTCCAGCATTTCCCCTGTAGGTAGCTTTATCTTGGAGCAGGGTGCAATCGTATTTCCCTGGCTACTTTCCARGTGTCTGTGGCTTGTTCCTTAGTCTGCTATAATAAATAGTCTAGTGGGATGTTAAGGTCTCATCTAGTTGCAATGTATACTGAAAATAAACCCTAAAGATTAAAAAAGTAGGTAAAATAGAACCACCTAAGGAATCCAGCTCAGGACACATAGGAGGACTGGTGACACCGTGGCGCGTGGCAGCTACTCCTGGTGAGCTCCAGGACCACATCGGCTCCGTGAAGCTGCATTTACTATCAGATTTGGAAGAAAAACATAAATTTGCTAAGCAAACATGCTATAAGTCCCATTCCAGTGGCCTTCATTTAGGAAGGTGCTCTGAATTCCCTCCTGCTGTAAAATGCTGGCTCTGTGCTGGCGTCAGCAGACTCCCAAATATTTACAGATAGGATTTCTGGCTTGGTGAGGCTGGTCTGGTTGCAATTTTTATACACTAACATTTCCTTGCGCTTACTTACTTTAATTAATATTGAAAATACAGCTTGAAACAAAAGAAAACCTTTGAAATATYACAGGAAGAAGTAGCACCAATGTTTTGTAAGTGTTTGAGATACAGAAGTCATTACCTGTGTCGTTATGCTGCCTAAAGATGTGGACACTACATTGTATTGAAAACACTTTACATATATGTAGGCATATTTATGTTTATATTTAAATAAATACAGTTCTATGGCCTCAAAATTAGATACCTTGTCTTTCTGCCCTCTGGTGGTTCTCTCTTTTTTTTGCATTTATTAAATACAATGAACTCCTATCCAAAAAGGATAACAATTCTGCAATATATCGTTGCATTAGGAAAATGAGAAGGCGACTGCTCAGGATAAGYAGTTCAGACGTCGTTAGAGGGCGAAACCCAATGTCGCAAGCAGTGGCGGCGGGCGTGCCGGGGGCCGGGAGGCTGCTCCGCGTCCGGCCCCGGGATACCGGGAGGTGCCCGAGAGCCGCGCGGAGCAAAGCCTGGTGTCCGGCCGCCTCCTGCACCCTTTCTCCAGCGCCTCTTCCCCAAAATCGCGGCTTTCCCTAAGGAACCAATTCCCGGCGGCTGGACACTTGTTTTTCTGCAAATCGGGAGGTTTGCATGGAGCTGGCACACAGGGCACGTTTCGGGAGACAGATGCGACAGAGCCTGATCCCGGCCCTGCCTCTGACTCATGCCTGCCACCGAGTGACCGCAGCACGGCGTGCCTCAGTTTCCCCTCTGCTTAATTGGGAATAATAACAGACCCCGCAATAATGCGCCGTGTGGCGCTACGAGTCTCTCCAAGATTAAAGGATTTCAGAGAACTTTGCAGAGGCTAATTAGGAGTGTTTGGATGACAGCGCATGATGTTATTGTCGGGTTAATGTTTGCTACCTGACCTGGAAATGTAGGTAGGATTTAGCGCTTTCTTCTTCAGATACAGAAAATAAAATAAGTCTGGAGAAAGTGTTCTTTCAGTTTATTGCATCTCTCAAAATGTTGGCATTGACAGGGAAAATAATACACAGTTCATCTGCATTTTTTTCTTTGATAACAAGGGAGACTACTGTTGGAAAAAACAAAAAAGGGAAGAAAGACAAACAATCCTTCAGGCTTTTGGGATCTCTGGTGAAAACAGAAATAGGGAATAAACCCAGGGATTCATTAGCTAGATATCAATATTCTGCTTCAAATCAGTAAGAAATTTCCCACCTACTTTATGAAAAGTTAACTTGTTTCACCCTTTTTTTCTTCCAGGGTACGGGATCACCCATGCATTCCCAGCAGGCCAGAGTCCAGATGATGGGGGTCAGATTTTCATTAAAGAAAAAATGCCAGAGCCTTTGCTTGGACAGATGTGACTACCTAAAAATGTCTTGCAGCTCTCAGCAATGCTCACGTCGCGGTTAATCTTCCCCGGGGTTTGCTCCCGGAGCAGACAGGGCCCAAAGGGAGGGATGACGGCGGCAGGGAGGGCAGCAGAGCAGGAAACGTCGTTGCAGTTTTCAGGGCAGCAGCTCGGCRTGATTCAGGTGCCTTTCCCTGGGCTACCTGAGAGTCGTTCCTGGGCTGCATTTTCAACGTATGCACTTGGAAAGCTCTGGTGGAAAAGCAGCCCCAGCTGCCCCCRGTGCCCTCAGCCGCAGCCCCAGCGGCAGCGCCTTTGCAGCCCATTTGCAGCCCATTTGCAGCTTGTTCTGGTGCCCGGCGCTGGGGTTTGCGGCGCCAGGGTCACAAGCAGCTTTTGCACATGRTATATTTTGCCTGCAAGGGGCTTCTGCTGGTTTTGAGCCTCCAGCACGGATAGGAGGTTTGCCCTCCTGGCGTGGCCAGCCATCCCTGGCAGCACGGAGCTGCACGTGGCTCCGCTGGGGCAATTAAACCCGGCCACGCCGCCTCGCCGCCCCTGGGCACTTATTCACTGTATAAAAGCCCTGCTGTCACCGGGCTCTCCCAGGCTCTTCTCTCCAGTCCGTCTCACTGATGAAGCGGGTAAGTCTGGCTTTCAGCGGCGCTCCGGAGAGGCCGGTTTGCTCCCGGGTGGCCGGCRCAGGCGGAGGGCTGGTCGGCGGGCTGGAGGAGACACGTCCTYGGGGGGGCTGCTGCCTCCAGCACCATGGCTGTGAGAGCTGGAGAACCTCATCCGTGGTGAAGACCGCCAGGAAGGTGCTTTGGATGGACTGTGAACGTGCAGGAGGGGGATTCGTGGGCTCCCCTATGCTTCCTTAGATATAGTCCAAAGGAGGCCACCGACTATCTACGGGGCTCGATGTCAGCACTCGGATGTGAGACCATGTATGAAGAAGCAAAGCCCTTAGTGGAAGCAGCAAGGAGGTTTTGCCACTGTTTTGAGGATTTGAACAGAGAAGCTACACAGATGATGGCAAGGAGCCGACCTGCTTCTGCACCAAAGTGCAAGTTAGCAGCCAGACTCCCCAGCTGAGTCTGAACAAGTCAAAACTTATGCTTGGTTAATAATGATAAAAATAAGGCTGAGATGTGGACAACCCCCTGGAAGCAAGTAACCCCCCTACTTTAGCGGGCTCTGGCCTTGATGAGAGTCACCAGATACTTTAATGTTGTACATGGAAAAGGAACCATTGCTATTGTTTTCAGACTTGTTATTTTTATTGGTCCATAATTATTTTAATGACAGTGATTATGAGTTTTTATTAATGATAGTTACACAGCATTGTATTGTTAATAGTCATACAGTGACAGGTTTTTGGAAGATAAAGCATCTTGTCCTAACTCTAGGTAGACACAGGGGTGTTCAGGAAATGCAGTTTCTTTATGCGCCTTTAACTGYATGCCAAGCACTGCTGAAATGTGTATGGGGGGGGGATTGGATCAGGGCACCTCTAGCACATCAGCGTTCCCAGTTCCTGTCCCAACTTGGAAGCTACCATCGAAATCAGTGTTTTCCTGCGAGGGGAGTGAAGCTGGGTGGTTTCTCCAATCACTTAGAGTGCCAAGGCAATGGAGAGGGTTTGACTTGATTAGTGATGGGACAGTACCTGCTGGGTCCCTTTCCCCAAGATGCAGGGGCCTGGACTTTCTCACCACTCCGGTTTTATGGAGTGCTTAGGAAAGCTTCTCGTGTTTGCTGTTCTTGCTTTTCTTAAAGCTTGCCCACGKGCCAATGTACGGATGGGAGCGCGGCGCCTGTAGAGGCGGTGAGGCTGGCGTTACGCTAGCTAGCACCGAACCCGGTAATCGCACAGGTCTGTCTTTTGTCCCGTCCATCCCGAGGGGATGGTGTGGACGAGCAGTACGTGCTGGGATCCCTGCTGTCCCGAGCTACTGTCACCCTGAGCTGCCTAATTGAGCTGCAGCCTGGGCTCGCCCGCGTGGACGGCAGCCACGCCTGGGTGTTACGGCCTGGACGCACCTTTAATTTTGGGTCATCTTTCATCTTTCACGCTTTGGAGTTGCAGGGCATGAGCTTGCAAGCATGTCCCAGTGGGGAGGCAGGAGGCTTGCAGCAAATGGGACGTGGGGTCAGGATGCTGCTTCTCCTTTGCAAAACGCTTTGATGACTGCTCGCTCCGTCTTTAGGCAACGTGCCTGGGATCCCTGGAGGTTTCTGGGCTCTTAGAAGGAGGGTGTGGGGCCCCGAGCTGCTCAGGTAATTGCAGCCTCTTCTCTGAGTTGGTGCATGCCTCCGGCAGAGCCGAGGTGCGGGCTGCGCCTGCGGGAAACGGCAGGTCCCCCGTCACAGAGGTGGCCAGTGTGCATGTGAACTCTCCACCTTTTTCTTGCTTCTTTTTCTTTTTTTTTTTTTCCAGGCGTAACCACCTCGCACAACCATGCACTTTTACGGGGAGCAGTACAAACACGTCTGCCTGCCAGGGTCTGGCTACATCACCGAGAGCCTCCAGGTGTGCGCGCCCCAGGCTGACGTGTGCAGCACCACGTGTCACCCACTGAGCATCACCAAGAGCCCGATGCCCAGCTGGTCCGGCTACCTGCAACCCTTCATGCTGGTGCACCCGCAGCCAGCCGTGGCCCCGCCGCCCCTGCTGCGCTGCCAGCCCTAYGCGCAGCAGTGCGTCCTGCTTGGCCCAGAGGCCTGCGAGACCACTTGCCTTCTGCCCTGCGCCCAGCCCGGCGAGGAGCCAGGCACCATGCAGAGCCTCCGGTCCTGCGAGACCTGCTGCCTCGAGAAAAAACACGTGGCCAAGAGCCTGCCGCCGTGCGCGCCCAAGTGCCTGGAGCCGAGCAAGCTCAGGTTCCCGCCRTGCGGGATCAGGTACTCGTCCTCCTGCAAGAACGAATGCACGGTGCAGCRGGGCTCCAAGTGCTGCCCGCCGCGGGCAATGCCCGGCGGGTACTCGCGGCCGCTGCAGGGGTGCACGGAGTGCCCGCCGCCGCAGGAGTGCCTGCTGCAGGAGTGCGTGCTGCAGGAGTGCGGCGGCAGCTTTCCCCCGCAGCGCTGCACGAAGGGCTACCCCACGCAGGAGTGCATCACCGAGCTCCCRCCGCAGCCCCACGGCGCCAAGTGCCCGCCGGGGCAGGGGGCGAAGGGGTGCCCGCTGGCACCGCGGTGCCTCCCCAAAGGCTCACTGCCGCTGGATGGGGCCAAGCAGAGGTGCTCGGCGACCCAGTACGCCTCCAAGTCCGGCTGCATCCACCCGTGTGCCCCCCAGCACGTGTGCCGGCATCATGCTGGCAGAGGGAAAGGCTCAAGCCACAGCAAGAAGAGCTGCTGCGCTGCCAAATGGCTCTGCTGAAAGAGCCCAAGGAGCCGTCGTGAAAACAGCAAGCTGCATAACCSAAAGCTATTTCTTTCCCTCTGTTCCTCTTCCCAACCCTTGAAGGAGCTTTGACTGCACTTTCCCCTTATTTTCTCAACATTACATTTGTAGAGTGTATTGCCTTTTAGGACTCCGTTTATTTCTGCGACAGAAAATACCTTAGTGAGAAGTTAAGCAGCCGGAGCAGGTGATAAAACTTTGAACTTTAAATGGATACAGCTCTGCTGTAGTGTCTGCACCTGTGAGAGGTTTTTTACTGTTACTAGGTCAAATATATTCTCCAGCTGTACCAGTAACATTAAATCTCAGGGTTGTGGCTGGATTCCTGCTCTCATGTCTGATTTATTCTCTGTTTTTCTAAAACTGTTTCTATGGCTGACTGCCAGGCAAAATTATTCCCTCTTGTTACAACACAACTTTAAGCAAAATAGTGAAAGCAATTTTGCTTTTAGGATTAGAAAGATTTCCTGGGTGTGGGACTAGATTTTGGCATAAAATTGTTAGCTGGACATGTGGCAAAAGATGTGCAGGCAGGTACTTAGAGGAAGGCTTTGCTAAAGGAATGAGAGGTGATCTCCAGCAAGAAGTTTGCCTGCTCAGCCACACCAGCACGTGGCTGGCTGCACCTGGCTGAGCAGGGCACGATGTGGTCCTGCCCTGCTAGACCAGAGCAAGAGCCCTGCTGGCACATCCCACTCTCCTGGGTGCTTTTGTCCCTTGACCACTCCCTTTGGAGCCAACTGGGAAGGGGGTGATGTGGGGTAGCTGCCTGCGACGATGGGGGAGAGGGTGATGCRGAAGGTCTATTGCAGTGCCGCAAACTGGCGTGGGCACAGCCTGGGCTGCAGGCACTGTCAACATCACTAATCTGTGTTTACAAGCATGCAACCAGACCGAGAGCTAACTGTCCCCTCCAGCTGTTCCTGGGACATGTGATTTCCTAGACAGCAGGAAATAACTATTTTGCTTGATCAATATTTTGATTTCCTAATACATGTGTAAGGGGTGAAGTCCAAAGCATGTTTCTGTGCATGCTGGCTGCACACACCAAGGTTCTCCCAGGACCGAGAGGTGCCCTGCACAGGGCTGCAGCCCGGGAGCCCCGGAGGACCCCATCCCCTGGGGACAGGAGCTCTCTGCCACCTTCTGAGGGTGCTGGGAAAGCTGATGCCATCTCCAGCTGCTGCTTTGCTCTGCCACCCCAGCTCTSGGGGTGAATCCCAGCAGGAACGTCTCCTTGTGTGTCCTCAGCAGTGTCCCGAATGGGCCAAGCAGATTTCTGCAGATTTCCTTTTCAAATAAAGCAACAGATTTGYCCACAAAACAGCTGCCTCGTGGCTAGCCCACCTCAGATAAACCCCTTTCTTACACCAGCTCCATCCACAGCCTGGCTCTGCTTCGCCCTCGCTCACCCTGCCGGAGACTTTCCCAGGAGTCTTCTCCCACAGGTCGGCACCCTGCTTTCAACGCCGGGTGCGGCGGTGCGGCACCGGGGTGTGCAGCCGTTAGAGGGAGATGGAGCATCACGATCCAGGTACAAACCAATGTGAGCAAGGCTGGTGAGAAGGCTTTCCGCCTTTGAAAAATCTGAGCTTCTCTTTCTGTGGTTTCGCTCAGGGCAAAGGGGTTGTGCTGACATGATGACACAAAACGCAGCTGTTAAATGGTGACTTAGACTTTTTTTTTTTTTTTTTTTTTTTTGGCTGTCTGCAGGAAGTTGGTGTTTCATGCTTGTCAGCCTGGGTCAGTAATGCAACTTTGTCTTAAAGCCAGCATTTGAAAAGGGGTTGAGGATACCTAAATGCCTTTAGCTGCTTTGATCAGACTCAGGCTGCCCCCGCCTGTTAGCAAGGGAAAGTCTTGTTCCCCCTCTCCTCCTGCCAGATGCCCTGGCAGCAAAACCCCCCCTCCCTCATCAGACAGGTTCTTTATAATCTGCTCRTGGAGGGGTCATATGCTCTGCGAGAATGAACCTGGTGGACCAAAAGATGACGTGACTCAGCTSTGCTGCCTTGTGGTGACGAAGACCAACCGCAAGCTGGGCTGTGTGAGGGCGAGGGTGGCCAGCAGGTCAGGGAAAGTGCTCATTGCCCTCTGGCTGGCACATCGACACCTCCATGCCCAGGTTTGGGCCCTCAGCACCAAAGCTATGGACATCTGGGAGCAAGTCCCATGGAGGCTACCAACATGGTTAGCACTGGGGACGCAAGAAGAGGCTGGGAGAGCTGTGCACATTCACCTGGGTGAAGAAGACACTCAGAGAACAACTTATTACTGTCTKCACTCACCCAATGGGTGTTTTGAGTGGAGACAGGCTCTTTTTGGAGGTGCACACTGAAAGGATGGGCTAGAAAGGGGCTTTCTCTATGTTCCCATGCAACTGCTGCTCAGTGGTGCTCAGGATGGTGGTTCTGGTGTAGAAGGAGCCACAAAGGTTTGACAAAGCTCGATAATGCCCACATTCTTGAGGACTGTAAAATATTCAGGGCTGTGTTTCTACTCCCTTTTTCAAAGGTGCTTTTGTGTTGAAGGCACCATAATTTTTAGAAATTAAATGACAACCTAAAAATTTGGATTATCGTAACTTTGAGTTGCTACCTGCAGATTGAATAATTGTATTAGCAGAAGCAAAATCATAGCCTTTCCCCATAAATCCTTCTTTATTTTTATCCTACTGTTAAGATTGAGAGGTCTAAGTGTGTGTCTCTTTTTGGTATTTGAATACTATGCAACTAAAGTCTCATAGAAACAGGAATTTGCATTTTTGGGGGCATTTTTCTCCTTTTTAAGCAAAAAGGGTATGATCAGAAGTTGATTCAGAATGTCACAAAGACTGCTAACAGGTACCACATGCAAACTGCAATGAGCAAAGAATATGAACTATGAGTTTTATCAGCAGCAGCACTCCCCAGTAACATGGGTTAGTAGGGTTAACATCTGCCATGAGGCATCAGCTCCGGGTCTGGCTTTTCAGATAACTCTGTGTGAATTTTTAGCTTGTCTCTGGTGAAAGAAWGGGAAAATAATCCTGACAGCTAGGACTGGGGAGCTGAGATTTCCTCACAACATGGAATGTCAAAACATTTCAAAAATATTCATTATTGTTTCATGCATGCAAAGTATTTTATCATTATAATATTAATAGCATGTTAGCTGAGACAAACACCTCAGAGTTGAGTAATAGCACCTTTAAAAATATGCACTTTTTGATTAAGGTGTCTCAAGTTGTTCTCATAAACAGGATGTAGTTTAGAGCCCTGATAATTCAAGGTGTTTTGCATTTTCATTTCTGTTTGCATTCACAGTCATTTCTTAAAACTGGAATTTCAAAATGGGCTGAGAGCAAGGCAATTTAGAGATACTGGGCAGGAATGTGGTCTACATATCAGAAAGTTTCTTAGGGCCTATTAGATATTTTGATCTGTTAATGTATAGGTTTTTCTTGTCTGCAATGTTATAGAAAGATGTTATCTCTTTAGGAAATTTTTGAATACATTTAGTCTCCAGTACAAAACTCTGACTTTCAGTTGTCTTTTAATTTGTTGTGGATTTAATGATGCCTGTCAATATACTGAGCTTCCAGGTTGAGTCTATCTGACTTTGCATCATTTCCTGCTTTCTGATGGATTCAGCCCTGGCAAAGGAAGGATGAGGAAGACAAATTTGGTGGCTAATGCAGTCAAATTGTGAATCAAAAATTTTCAGAAGTGACTTTTATTGATTTTTGGCGTGCAGCCTGAGGCTGGTTTAAGAAGCCTGGTTCCAGATGTCTTAACTGAGCACTACATGGGCTGGTCCTACCTGCAGACCTTCTTTTTGGAGCTTATCTGGAGAAGTCTGAGGGTTTGGGGGCAGGCCACYAATAACCACATGATGACATCCTTCTCTCTGTCCTCAGTGGTTTTCTTTCTTCGCTTTCTGATCCAGCTTGCAGATAGGTACCGGTCACTTGCCAGCAGGTCAATATCTAMGGCGTGGTGCTGGGCAGGTGCTGAGGGTTTGGAGGACTGACCTAAAATCCAGTACCTTGCAGCTGATGTCTGGCATATCTGCAACACATCTGTTGTCACCTGTGAGCCACTGTTCACATTGTCAATGTTTAAGCCAGGGCTGAACAAACCGAATGAGGTACATTCACTTCTTAATACAAAGAGAATTGGTAGAATCACACCATCGATGAATTTAGACTGTATAGATGCAATGTGATGGCACTCCACAAAAGGTAACAGTATGTGGTATAGAGAATCAAATAATGCCTGTAAACAGYGTTAAAATAATTATAGTAATTACAAGTGTTACACATGCAGGAAAAATTGTTTGGAAAGTAATTAAGATCTCATGCACAAAGGTTGTCTCATCTTCCTGGATGTTGAAGAAAGTATATAAAACTCAGAGGATTCAGGTCTCCTCTGGCCATTTCTCTTGACTTCTGCCTGGACAGCTGGTAAGTCCCATTCACCTCAATCTAATTATATTGAGCAAGATGTTGCTTTAACATGAGCTGGGATTTAACATTAATGAAAGCCAAAATGAAAGACATTTTAAGCTTAATTCAGGTAGAATTTAGATAATATTTTTTTTTTGTAAAGAAAAGTGGAAAGGATCCGAGATGCTTAAGCCAGGTGCTCTAAATTTTTGTTTCCCACATGCTGTTTATTCATAAAATTAGCAAGATTTAGTTTTCGAGGGGTTAAGAAGTGACTGAAATCTCATGTCCGTCTTATCTTCCCAGAATGATCATGTTTTCAGCCAAAACAGGGCTAAAGCAAACAAATAATTCATTTCATTGGAGTGGTGTCTCCCCAGTTTCTCAGTCAGTTATTCCTACAGCTGTATTCATGGCTGGAGCCTCTTTAGATTAATTGCCTTTATCATAGCACTGTTAGGAAAAAGCTCTGTATGGATAATTGCTTTCATACCAAATGAAAAAAGGTGGTTTCTGATAAAGGTAGCTGATGTCGAGCAGTGACAAAAATGAAATACTGGGCATGATAGGTGAGAGGGATCCCCTTAACCTYTCCATCCTAACAGGCATTTCATGCGACTTAGACACTTACCTTAGGAGGAGCCTGATTGCACTTTGATTGCATATTTATCTCTAGTCCCAGAAATAAAGTAGCTCCTTTATGGGTAATCATCTACATCATGCAGCTTTTAACTGACAAATAAATCCTACAATATGTTTTATAATATGTTCATTATTAATGGCCTACAGGATGGATTCAGGGTCTTGGCAGTTAGATAGACACTGAAAATCTCTCTGCAGTTCTTGGCTCTGCCACAAATTGTCTCTGCAAACCTCCAGGAGGTACTTGGAGACTGGATTGCTGTAGGAGGCTAGCACCTAGCATGCATCTCCTCACTGACATCGGGTCCTTTCACCTTATGTGCAGCAGCTCCCAGCTTGCAAAGCTGCAATAATGATCTTTTCTCCTAGCCCTTGCCAACACTGTCTAGTTCGTCTGCATGAGCATGTCAGGACAGAGCCTGCCCGTAGCTTTGGGCTGATACAGTGCCCAGCGCAATCTTGGGAGAGGCAAAGAAACCCAATTACAAGGGATTACCCTACTGAGAGCTAGGCGAGGTTGGAGGTGTCACAGACACACCAGATGATCATGGGCAAGACTTTTATCCAYTCCCTAGTACAGGGCTATTAACTGCCTTTTCTTAGATGACCGGTGGTTGCGTGGTGCCAGAGGTGGTTGTATCAAACCCGCAGACCGCAGCTGTGCTGTCCTCAGTGCCAGGGTGAGCCAGGACCTGCAATTGGAAGAGGGAGAAGAGGCATTGGATGAGTGCAGAGGTGGAAAAAATCTGTGGCAAGAGCTGTCAGTAAGATGATGGGCTGGAGAAAGGTCCAACCAAGAAGCCCAAGGGTGCTTTTGGGGTGGGTGGGTGGATGCARGGTGAAAAAGACTCAGGATAACTGAGCCATGGGTAAATGGAGCAAGGGGGATAGAAATAGGAAGGGAGAAGCCAGGATCAAMGCATGAAATTCACCGCTGTGGTCTCTGTTGTGTGTGCTTCAGGTTGGCCACAGTTTCTTCAAGATGTCCTTCGCAGGGGAGTGGTGCACGGGCCAACRATGCCATCCGTGTGACACTTGGTGCCCACAGCCTCTGGCCACTAGCTGCAATGACCCATGCATTGTGTCCTGCAGAGGCTCACGAGTCATTATATACCCCCCTCCCGTCGTTGTGACCTTCCCAGGGCCAATCCTCAGCACATGCCCACAGGAGACGGTGGTGGGAAGCTCTGCAGTCCTGGAAGGATGTGCACCCACCCTGCAGACATCCTGGCAGGCAGAAGTTGCATGCTCAGAGCCACCTGCAGAGAGAGTGTCCCCACGGTACGAGTCTCAGGGCCCCCCAATTTCCTCCTACATGCATTTGTCCCACTGGATACATCCTTGCAACAGGCCAAGTTACAGGCGCTATCAGTCCTCTGGGAGCCAGAAGGAAGAGCATCCTCCGGAGAAGGAGAAACCAGAAACGGAAAATATAGATACTGAAAATGCAGGTACTGAAGAAACCGAGACCTCCGATGCCTAGCTCTGCCAGTGCCATCCGGCCAGCCCCAGAGCCTCACCGATCCCTACTGCCTCTCTAAAGTAGCCTTGCCTATGTCTTTCCTAAATTRTGTTTTATCTTAGCTTCACAACTTTTTCCTCCAGTACATTCTCAGGCAGGTGCTAAGGCTCATAAAATGCCTTCAGTTCTAGTAGTTACTGGCAGAAAGTCTGAAACATCCAGGATCTGGTTCTCATTGCCAATTTGTTCTTTTCGCATTACTTTGCCAGAAAAATGAAGAGGCAGTTGCTTCAAGATGAACACAAGAGTAGTCAAATAAGACATAACAAACCCTTTCCACTGCTAAAGCTGGTGAGACTGGCCTTTTCCAAGCCCCAGGAAATCCACTTTTTCCTTTTATAAATATAAATATACATACACAAGCCATAGGCTCATGACTTTCTCTTGTATTGCAGGGAAGAAGTGTAGCAGAAACAAAATTGCACCTCTGTTTATATTTTACTTTACAGAAAGGCAAAAAATATATATTTGGTGAAATAAACTGAAAGGAAAAAAAATGATGAAATGCACATTGGAGTAAAGGAAAGGTTTTAATGCAGTGAAAGCATCTGGAAACGCATACCATACCCACTCCATGCTATTGCTTCTATCAACCTCTTCCTGTCTGTTTCCTTCTATTAAACAGATTCTGCATCATCATGGCAGTTTTCTTTCTCCTCTGCCCTTGGTTGCAAGATACCTACTGGCTGAACACATTAATTCTGTATAGTCTGATTAGTAAGTCATGACAGCTGCTGTTTAATGATTTGCCCTCACTTGTCGAGGCAGATGTGGTGAAGATGACAGTGTCCACATCAACATGCAAGTGGCCTTCGCAGCCACAGCCAGGTGCAGTTGTTTTTCCAAAAACTTCAAAGAGAAAAGGGGCAGCAGGAAACTTTGCATCAGTCTGTTGCTGGTCAATGCAAATTGGGCTGTTTGCTCCTTTCTAGGCAAAAATGGGCTCATAAATTTGCCTCTTCATCATTCTGCTGGTTTTCCACATACTAAGAAAATCCTAAAAGGCCACAACTTTGAATCAACTTGAATTTTGCCTTTCGTAGGATGGAAACGCCTGTAAATTAGCTTGTTTGTCTTGCAGGCATTAGCATATGCCCTACTTTATTGATGCAACAGAGGTAATTAATATATCTCAGAAGATTCAGTCTGTGAGCTGGGTCTCGATGCCACGCCCCAGATAAACTGGGAGGCAGGGCAGAGATATAAGCTTATGTTGTTTGCCTTGCTCATGCAAAATGTGTTGTGAAAAATGGTATAATGAGGTCATCTGCAGGGTGGAGTTCTTGTGAATTTGCAGTCCCAAAGACCCAGTCTTGACTCATTGCCTCCACCCCATTCAGTCCAGCAGTCCCAGCAGTAGAATGATAATTCACCTACACAACAGGCTTCAGGAACCAATTTTCACCAGCTGAAGATGACTTATAAATTACTACTTTTTAAATGTATGTACTTGAAAATAGAAAACTATTCCTCTTGAAAATGAACCTACCTGTGCAAGATTGTCCTCCAAGATCCTCACTGAGCCTTTTTAGGGAAAAGTCATTAGCCTTTGTGTGTGGTGATCAGTACATACACCACAGTTTAATAGCTATAATTAATAAATGGGTTATTAAATTGGATATTGGTGCCACACCTTTGAGAGCCATGAGGTGGTGCAGAAATGTATGTTCACTCTGACTGTATCAACAGATGCCATGAGCACTGAGAAAATATTGAAAATGTATTATTTGCTCAGGTGGAACACCTGGAGYGCCCCAGTCTGAGTGATCCAAAACTGGATTCATCAAATCTCGCCTCACCAACCAGCAAACAGCTCTAAATACTCGCATTTAAGAAGGCCCAGCTAATCCCAGGCTCTTTCCYTGCTCTTCACCATGAGAAAGAAGCATTATTCCAGGCTATATTTTTCTGAATGTGGGATTCCCATTTCCTTGAGTGCATACTGTAGCTCCAGAGCYGCACATAGACCAGCTTCAATATGATACTCAATTATACGCAGACACGCAAGCAGCAGCTACACTTTGGGCTGCAATTTAGCRTCCCACCGGTTGTATCGAGCAGAGCAGCTCTTGCACAGTGAAGAACATTAGTTCTGTTTTGTTTTTAAGATGAAAGATGCACTGAATGATKATGGTAGCATAATTATTCCTGCACRTTAAGCAAATCACATTTAGTGGTGGGGAAGTATTTTTCAGTTTGAGAGTTATTTGTAKATATAATTATTTGATCACCACCTTTTGTTAGAAAACATAACCAGTTCTTTCCATAAGACATGAAATCCATGTAATGAGAGCTGCACTTAATGAACATGAGCTGCCTTTTGCCGTTAAATACTTGGAGATGGAAATTGATGTCCAGACTGTAAATGGGAGATGGGTCATTGGCCAGGAGTTGCCCTTTAGAGTGGGGTGAGTTTTGCTGAAAGAGGGATAAGTGAGGAGTATGGAAATGGTAAATAAATAAATAAATGAATGAATAAAATAAAAAAGAAAGAAATCTTAGTGCAAACGGTAGCTGGAGCATGCACTCATGTCTGAAYGTGGGTCTCCAAGTCCAGAGAGTTTCAAAACTTCCAGTGAACTTTCACGCATATGATTCTCACATCTTATTAGTGTTGACGCATTGGGGTATTTGCTGTTCTCTTATAAGCTCTATATTCCACATCTGCCTGGAACTATTACGGTAAAATCTGCAGAAAAATGAAGACTAAAGATAATGTTTTCTTATAAGCTCTTATAATGCTATGGGTTATTTCCTTTCAGACAAATGACCTTTCAGACCAATTTAGAAAATTATAGCATGACACAGGTGAGAGCACTAGCAATTATACTGGCTTGCTCTTTAAGATTTAATCTTCATATGCAAAGCAGGGGTGTAAGAATCAGAGCGCAGCACTGGGATTTCTGAAATGAGAAAATCAATAAGGCTTGACAACACTGCCATCACTACCACCACCAAGAAAAACTCAAAAATAAGATAAGTAATCTTTCAGGTTATGCTTTGGAATTACCCAGCATGAGGTGAGTTTAAGTCTAAWGCTGCGAAGCTGAGTTTGGGATTTCTCAGCCAGACTAGTAGACTGATGGTTGCTGTAGTTTGCTATTTTGTATATGAAACAACAAATTTTTTAGAGGAAAATAGGAGACCCCTGAGGTGGTCTGTTATATGAAGCAATGTTTTTTCTTTGTATTTTAGTTAGTTTTATTTATGTATGTAATAAATATGATTATGTATATGTTTAGCCTTCATCTATCAAAGGAAGATATCTGTTTCTCTGTCTTTACAACAAATTTTGTTGCAAATACTTTGGGATCAGGTACTCAGCTGATATAACCTACTAACATATAGGATGAGATTTTCAGGCAATATGGAGAGGTACAACAGTATATTGCCAACTACCACTTTGTATTTCATCTGTTATTTTTCGAAGATTTTACAGAACATGAAGGCTGACCCCGGTTTGGGCTTGAGAACTCTAATCTGCTCTCGTGACTTTCTACCTTTGGGAAAATATGGATCACCGTTATTTCCAACTGCCAGTGAAAAGTATCGGTCATAGAAATCGTATAGATGATCAAGTCAGTTTGACTTTCTGTAGCCAGGGTTGTGGGCAGTGGTGTTTTGAACTTGTCGTATGTACTGTTGGACAACTTCAAGAACAAAGAAGTCCTGATTTACTCTTACATAAWATTTGATTTGGTAACTGTTTTAATTGCCTCAGCTGTTAATCACTGTAATTATTAGTTACTTCTTAYTCCCACAAATTATGTGGGACTACTCTATGCAGTCTACTGTAATATCTCCAATGGCTGCACACATTCCTCCAGTCATTGCACTGATTTTATGGTCAGCAAACATGAATAAAATCACCTGTATTTTTTAGTTCTATTTTTAATAGTTAGATAGCTAAGAAGTTTATGATGTAAATGTGGTTATGTGAATCACAGAATCTGTACTTGTCATAGCTTGTGAATTTATTCTGGCTGAAGTTATGGACGTGCACTTCAAGTAATGGTTCCTCAGCAGATGCTAGCCCCTTGGTAATGCGTATTGTCCTCTCCTCTTATAAAAGAGAAATCTAAGATCTTCACAGTTAGTTATTAGTAATTTTTGGAAGGAAATGATTTCTTGACAGCAGGAACTGATGATGCATTGTGAAAACCTGCCCAGGAAACCCTCTTCAGCTAAATTTCTAAAAGGATTGTTGTGCCTGACCCTGGGGCTCACAGGAGAGTTCATTAACACCATTCAACATATCTGCACAACCCAAGTTACTGTAACACTGTTTGTCTATTCACTCCCCTGGCTGCCCACTCTATCAGGCTCTTGCATGCTCTATGTTTCAGGTTGACTTGCCTTCTGGAAAGATGTCCTCCTACAGAGGGATGCTTAGCTCCTGTTGCACTCCACTGTGTGAAGTGACGTGCTCACAACCGTTTGTCAACACTCGGAACAAACCTTCTGTTAGCTCATGTGCAGATTCAAGAGCCATACATGTGCCRTACAAGAGCCATTGTGCATGCGCCGCCCGTTGTTGTGACTTTCCCTGGACCCTTTATCAGCTTGTGCCCTCAGGAAAGCTTCATGGGAACCACCATGCCTGAGCTTGAGGGTTCAATAGGCTTTGGAGGTGGGGGCGTGGGATTTGGAGATGGGGGCATGGGATTTGGAGGCAGAGCTGGTTCCTGTGGATCTAGTGGTTCCTATGGATCCGGTGGTTTCTTCGGCTCTGGGGGCTTTTACGGTGGTATGGAGGGCTCATATGGTGGGGAGGACTTATGTGGTGGTGGAGGCTCTCGCATCAGCAGTATTTACCGTAACTCATTTATTTCAGGATTTGGTAGAAATTATTTCCCCCTTTTCAATAGAGGGTTCTGTAGGTATCACTGTGGAAACTACGGGTCATTTTAGGTCTTTAAGAAAGATCCATGAGACAAGAACCAATAAGATGCAAACTAATGTCTGACATACAGGCCTGGATATCAGACATGCCAAACAACCCCTATTCCTGTTGAAGTCACTAGGAGCAGTGGCTGCTTGGGATCTCTATGAATCACCCTACATTTTGTTTTTTATTTTGTGCTATATTTTATCTAAGGCTTATGATCCCAGTGTTGTACTACTTTACCATCTGCTGATGTTATGTTTTGTTCTTTCTGAATCTGAACAGAGTAAAAAAACAAGTAATGGGACTTGACTGTGAAAGTGTACAGCTGAAAGAAGAATGTCTTGTGAGCAGTGTGCTCTTCTGAATGACTAATTTGTTGTAGTTCTTGTCGAAATTGAAATTACATTTTTGTGTCTGCMTTGCCTCATATTACAAGAGTGTATTCCACTTCTTGTTTGTATTAAAATCCTTTTGCATCATAGCACTGTCTTTTGGTTTTAATTTCTATGCGGTTCTTTGGTTACAAATGAGTCTGAACAAAGATAACCTTCTGCAAAGTTTAGATGCCCATCAACTCTGTGTTAATCAAGGACTATCATCATCAGAGAATTAAGTCCTACACATGACCAAGATCAGTCTTTAGAAATTCTTCATTAGGGTGATTTGTTACCTCTTTCTAATGTATTTCAAAATATACATACTAATAAATGTAATGAACTAGAATGAGAGAATAATTTTGGTTGGAAGGACCTCTGGACATCATCTGGCACAGTCCCCACTCAGAGCAGAGCCAACTTTGAAGCTGTATCAGTTACTTGGGGTCATTTCCAGACAAGTCTTGAATATCCTCGGGGAAATTATTTTAAGCCTAGAGCAGCTCAGCAGGTGCCGGAATGACTGCATGTGTCCAGGACTCCAGCAGGAGACGAGGCAGTGCTCTGATCTATCGAGTCCTGATGGTAAATAAAGCTACAGACTGTAAGGAGAAATGGGTTAGCCTAGACCTGAGTATCCCAGGCTAGCAGGGCCAAAGGGAAGGAGGAATTTATTCATATGCACTTAAGAATCAGACTTAAAGGTCTTGCTCTTGGGGGCATGCCCTGAAGTAAGCTGAGAAATTCAGCCTGGCAGCTGAAACAATATCTTTCTTTGGGAGACTTTTTGATCATGATGCTGTTCATGACAAGAGAGGGCCTGTGCGTAGATGTCAAACAGCTGTGTGCCAAACAAAACATGCATTTCCTTCCTTTGATTGGCTTAATCCTTGTGGTTTGCTGATTTAATTGAAGTGTTTATGCTGTAAATTATCTGAGCTTGTTAAGCATCTCTGTGGGATCCCTCAGGCAACTGTTACACAGATGCCCTAGTGCTCACTCAAAATTAAGGATCGCAACATGCCTCACACATGCTTGTTGCTTGAACCATCTGGGAAATGAATTCTTCCACCTTAACTTTGCAACTGTTTTTAACTTTTTTTGTCAGTAATTTTTTTAAACAAATGTTTAAAATAATGTGCCTGCAAGCTTTTTGATGAAGTAGGAATTTCAAATGGGAGAATATCTTATGAGGAATTTTCAAACAGTCCTACTCTTATTATGGGTTTATGCACATGATGTGCTGTGCCATAATATTAACAATATATTGCTGGAATTATATCTCCCAGTGTTAATAGCATTACTTTAAGAGCAGTCTATCAAGGAACGTAATGATGTTACGCTGGCCAGACTATAATCCGTAATCCTGGGTGACAGTAAATATCTTTATTGTAATAAAAGCAGGATTGTTTTTGTTTGGTATGAAYCCTTTCTCCTACTTCAAGACTGGTATCCTCAGCTGCAGATTGCAGGTATGCACAAAGATGAAAGTATGTGCACAGCTGAGTCCCCAAGACATCAAAGGAGTCCGCTAAGTTGTTGTGACTCTAGTTTCAGTCTCGGCTCAGGGATGTCCAACTTTTTGCTCCAGTATGCTGCAGGTATGATCGAGACAGCAATGCCCCAGTAATTTTCACTCTTGTTGCATAACGTTTCATTCCTCAGCCTGTTGAGTAAGAACTGTGTGGGGGTGTAACTTCTCTAGAAATTGTAAGGTAACACCTTCACTGAAATCACATGTACGATAGTTTATATAAATGATGCTAGTTCAGCTTAAAAATCACTAGCTCCTACCTCTTAGTAGTGTGCTGAGGTAATTGCATAAAGCACTCATCCTCTTACCCAAATATCTTCAAATTCCAATGAGTACTCAAAAATACCCCTTCCAGATTCAGTCACTTAAAAAAAAGTAGATGTAATTTCCTACACAGGAAGAKTCGTGAGATTGGTTCTTTAGCTCAGCCATGCACAAAGGTACCAAATTCCATTCCCATTTACACACATGGAGCACTGGTGCTGCTCTTTTGACATCCACTGAGTTGCATTTCATTGAGGCTAGTTTGTAAAGCAGAATGGAAGATAAAATAAGCAAAATATGCTTATAACCTCAGAAAATCTCTGAGTGGAAAAGAACAGATTTCACACTTGAGTGCAATGTGTGGTTTTTTTTTTTTTTTTTTTTTTTTTTTTTTTGATCGGTCTGGGGGGCCTCTGGGATAGGAGACTGTTAAAGCAAGGGTCCTACAGAAGTAGCTGTGGATCCCACTCTGGAAACTATGGCTCATATTAAGGCAGCCCAAATACCTCCAGACTGCAGAATAACTTGGGAGATGAAAATGCAAATCAAGATTCTTGCTGGGGCTGGCTCCAGAGCTGGCAAAAGCTCATTGCGTCAGCGGGAACCACCCTTGTTCAGTACCTCTGAGATCCAACCCCACACCTCTCTCTTCCATGTTATACTTTATCTTTAATTAATAACAGCTTTTATTGACGACTGCACGATTATAGAGCTCTCTTTTCACTGCGCCAGTGCAAAACAAGTAATTTGAATGGGCTGAAATTGGGACATTCCTACTAAAACTGCAACAGAAGAGAAGAACAAGAGCCAGTGGAAACAGRTATTTTGATAAGCGATGTATGCTGTAATCTCCCCTGGTGAGGAATTGCATGCCCTCTGTTCTGTACTGGTCCATTCTGCAGGTCTGTATCCCACTTCTCTTTTGTATTAAAATTCTTAAAATTCTGTTCAGATTATCTTTCTCCTCAAAAGTATTTTTTGTCCTGTCTTTTCTACTAGCTTATTAGGCTTCCTAGGGTGTTTAGATAGCTGTGAGCATCAATTATCCCTTTTTTATGATAATTGCCTAGGTAATAGAGGTGTTGTGAAAATGGATGGTTGAATGAAGCATGCAAAATGGTTCGGAATTGCTTCTCCATGGGGTGTGGAGGTTTCTAAAGCTGCTGGCTCAGTAGTTTGTGCTGATGTACGAACAGATAGCATCCATTTGTAAACAGAATCCCCTCAACATAGACAACCCTCAGATAAATCATTTTCCATCACTGCAACTGTTTCATTTCATGTCAAGTAATGGATGAAATCTAAAAGTGCCAAATGTACAAGCAAGTCCTTCTCAGGGCAAGCCAGGCTGCCTAATATTCTCTTTCCCCAAGTGATAGTGAAAAGTGTAAATTTATAAAAAAAAAAAAAAAAAAAAGAAAGAAAGAAAAAAGAAAAGAAAAGGAAAAGTGCAAGAGATGTGACACAGTTGCGTGAAGACTGAAAATTCATGAGGTTCTTTACTTTTGCATTCTGTAGTACAGCCAGATTTTCTCTTCTGAAGAGGTCTGTCCATCTGTTCTGTCATATTTTGATTAGAATCTCAGTTTATAGGAATTATTGCAATTCCCACGGGAAGTCTGAGGTTCAGGCAATGTAATTATGTTTTCAAAAGTGCCTAAAGAATGCAAACCAATACAAAAATACATTTCATATGGCATTTTTCAGAATTCTCTGGGGACTGTGTGTGATAGCTATAGAAAATCAAGCACTTGATTTCCCAGATTTGCCACCCTGAACTTGCAATGTTAAATCCCTGAAGGTATTAGCCGACTGGCTCCGTCAGAGAGCTGCATTTATGGAGCAGTACAACGTGCGTTTGCATCAGTGGGCTGTACGAAGAGGGACTTCAATGAGTGATGAAGACTGAGAAATAGTGGCTAGAGTTGTAGTTTTTCACAGTTATTGCTGGGGAAAGAAACACGAGGAAACTGGATGAATTCCCAAGATAAGTCTATTGAATGCTAAGGATGTAGTAAAATTTGGCTCTATGCATTCTGATTGATGTTACTTGGCAAATATATTAGGGAGATCAGCAAGCAAATGGAAGTTTTGTGGGTTTTTTTAAATGCTTATATTTGGCTAAAACTACAAAAGCACTTACTTTCATGAATTCATGAAGGATAAGAAGAAATGCAGGGACTGTTAGCAGAACCAGAACACCAAATGCTCTTATCAGATTCCTCTTCCCCCTTTGAAGAATCTACCTTTTACCTCTTCATTAAAMCCAAGGTGAAATAGCAATAAGGCAAATTTCACTTGAGAGCTTTTCTGGAGACAGTCAAAAAAAGAATTTATAGAATACTAACACAATTAAGCAATTACTTAAGTCTCCTGTGTTCTAAGAAGATACAGAAACTTATGATTAATTGAATGATTGTTCCAGGCAAGAAATTTAAGCGCTTCAAGCAAAGCCTTAATATGACTGAAGAAGTAGGCTCAGTTTAAAAACAATTAGATAATTTGATTATGATCTTTATGTGACTCTGTAGTTAGGTGGCAGAGTAATCACACATCTTCAGGAAGTGAAATTCCAGTCCCATGGCACAAACCCTGAAATGTGTCACACGGTGCAACGTCTTCCACTCCTAAAAACTCCTGCCATCTACTAAAGTGGCCCAATATTCTTTTAATGATTTAAGCCTGTAAGTTTTGGGCTGTCTGCCAGCCACATGGCAGTGTGTTTCACAGTCGAAGTGGTTTGTAGGTGAATAGGTAAAAAAGGAGACACCAGCCTAACACATTGATGCAGCATAGTTTTAATGGCAGAAGTACAGAACGTGTTTGACAGAGACCATCAAGCAGAGCACAGGGGAGGCTCCCCAGGGCTTCGGGAAGGGCTGCAGCTCCGCGCACACTCGTGAGCAGGTCGGCTGGCTGTCACGGSACTGCAGCTTCTCCTCTGCAGCGAGCGCAGCCCAGGGCTGCCGCAGCAGGAGACGYGGCCCCTTCAGAAACCACCAGCGTTGCAGCTTCCTCCGCCCACRGACGAYGCTCCAGAAGTGTAYGACCTCCTGTAACCAGAGGAGCTCCCCAGGCCAAAGGACCTGCCTCCTCCGTAGGAGCCCCCGCTGAAGGAGGACCTACGTCCTCCGTAGCAGCTCCCAAAGCCCAAGGAGCTGCCACCACCATACGAGCCCCCAAAACCCCCTCCATACGAGCCCCCAAAGCCCAAGGAGCCACCCCCTCCATAGTAGCCGCCAGAGCCAAATGATCTTCTACCACTGTACAAGCTCCCAGAGCCAAACGACCTGCCCCCTCCGTATGAGCCACCCACACCTAGGGAACTGCCACCACCATATGAGCCACCCGCTCCAAACGAACTGCCTCCTCCGTACAAGCCCCCAGCACCAAATGAGCCCCCATATTCAGCCGAGTCTGCTATCCTCAGGAAGCCTCCGTCGTTTGGGAGCACGGTGCCCACAAAGCTCTCCTGCGGGCAGGAGCTGAGGATGGGGCCTGGGAAGGTGAGGACCACGGGCGGCGGGTAGACCACGGCGCGGGAGTCTGCGCAGGAGGTGACGTAGGGCTCGTTCCAGGCATCAACRCATGGCTGTGGGCAGGTCACCTCACACGGTGAAGAGCATCTGCTGCTAAGGAGCTGTCCACCTAAAGACATCTTTTACGATGGAWRTAAACCTGCAGCATGTGATAAAGCTTAAGTGAAATGCTCAAAAGCCAGAGGGAAAAGAGCTTGTAGATCTGAGCCCTTTTGCAAGCATGGAAAAGGACTGTAAGAAGAGATTTAGGAAAAAATTTATATTTCTCTCTCTTAAGTTTTATTGCATATGCATGGACTAACACACCTGAATCTTCCAAACTTAATTTCTACTATTATAACCCAATGGAAAGCAAAGACAAGCTCTCTGGGTCTTTGGAACTATCTCCTCTTTTTGATTTTGTAGGATTATAATACACAACTCCAGAGCTTATTAACAAAATTGAACTAATCCTAGTGCCTAGTAGAATCCAGTCTTACAATTAACATCTGTGTCTACAGAGGTGTACATTTAAATGACTATACATATATATATATGTAAGAAAAGACAAAGAGCCGCGTATCACACTTCTTGTGGAAGACTGAGCCCTTAGTAAATGATSAAAATATTTTCCTAATGGTCCATAAATATATATAAATAAATGAAATAAAAAAATGAAAGAAATTCAACTTACCAAATCTGGAGAAGCGTAGAAGAGTTGCAGAAGAGCAGTTGTTATGAGACYGAAGTGTTCACAGTGCTCTTATATACCTTCTCAGACCACCTGTAGGATGTGAGCTATGCTTTGTGCAAGAGCTCCTTGCGTGTTGCCAAACCATGTTTTGCTGTATGGATTATTTCTGTAATTGTTCTAATTGTTCTCATAAGCGATACGATCATTAGTTTATTCTCAATTCCAAGTCGGTTGACAAGTGTTACACACCCTGTGTTTTATTTTATCCTCCAAATCTGACAAAGTCAACAGACAGCTGATATCATACCTGGCCCTTACTAGAGTTGAAAAGGGAGTGAGTCTAGGTGCATCTGGCTGAGGGATGTATCAAGCTTATAAATTGCTTTTGTACATAATACTCCATTTTTCTTCTTTAAAGTCTGAATTGCAAATAGACTGGTGGCTTGTAGAAGTCACCYAAATGGTGCTGAAATGTGGGGAGAAGCAGCAGTCAGTGTCCAGGTTCCTTTAAGTAAGTTGGTATTTCTCAACCCAACGGCAGGAAACTGGGAAGGTACACATTGACTGAGGAGCTCAGGAAGAACTGCTGACTATCAGAACTGCTAAATCAAGGGCTGCCCACTGATGCCTGATAGAACTCGCTCTCATTCTGATGCAAGATCTTAACCTTATAAGCTCCCTGTGCTCCATTTTCTTACCAGGTTTGAAARTGCCAGAAGTGTGTGAAAGAAACATTAAACATAATGCAAAAAGTGGCAGTTTGGAAAACCAACCATTGAATTCCAGATAGGTTGCATTTACTCTCTCCTCATGACTGTGACTGAGTCAAAATCTAGAATTACTCTATTTTGATTTAGAAACAAAGCATTAAAGTGTTTGCTGTTGCTAGCACATACCAGTATCAAGTTTATATGTTACAATGCCACAAAAATATTGATCACATCTAATGTTCTCCTTACATTTCTCATTATTGATAAAGAAAATTTTGCTTAGATATCTTCCTATTTAGAGACTTCTTTCTATATCTGCAAATAAGAGACTTGTAAGTACTCATTTAGGGATACTGGAGTGGCTTTCTTGAAAAAAGAGTCTTTACCGCTCTTAAGATGTTTATTTTTTGGTTTAGATCCAAGCAACTGTAGATACATTAATCTACACACATGCATTCCTTGTCCAAAAAGACTTTACTTTTGCCTGGGCAATGGCAGTGCATCTGCTAGAATATTTCTATGATTCTATGATTTCAGATCTCCTGAAAGATGACAAAAGGAGAAGGAAGATGTCAAAATTCCCTCATGTTCTCCCATGGTGCTTCTTTGTACATACTTGAATGACAAAGCACTTTCATAAGCAGCTGTTTGGGTGGATGATTAACAGGCAGAAAAAAAGTGATTTGCTCCATCTGAGGAGTTGCAAAGATGAAATACGCACTTTTCTCAGCTCTCTGCAATTCTGAATTTAATGGGGTCTTTTGCAGAACTGAAAATACTTCTGTCAGAACCAAATTCATGTCTTTAGCTTGCTTAAAAGTAGCCGAAGCAAATGGAGCTCAAATCAGTGCCACTGCAATTCGAATGAGGTCAGGAAGTGGCATTAGTAATAAAAAGGACATAAAAATTATTTAAGGATTAAAGTRAGATCAAGGGTGTATTGCACATATTGTATGATGTGAGGCTGATTTACTAATCATTATCAGTTATCAAAACACTTATAACAATTAGAAGAAGCTTATGCAGCAAAATATTTTGCTGGCTAACTATTAAGCCTCATATACAAAAGCATGTTGCATACCTGGGGCCAGTCTGAAAGGGTATATAAAGCGTAGTGTTTACTCCAGGTTCACCAGCCTCCTCGCTTCATCTGGTTTTCTCTGCGAACCTGGTAAGCTCTCTTTCTTTAAGTTCTTCTGTAATATTGGGGATGTTGCTATCGGAGTTTAACTTGGGAAAGAAGCCTACACCAATACTTTGCAATGATCAGCAATTACCAGTTTTGTTTTATTTCTTCCATAGTTGAGCTTTTTTAGCCATTCAGCAGTAGCCACTGGTAGGGGAATGTTAAAATATAAGGCTGTGTTCTGCCAAGCCAGAAGAGGAAAATGTCAATTAAACCCTTTTAATTAAATAAGGAGGCCGAAACRTAAATATTCCATTGGTTCACAGCTAAAACCATACTCCTGTGTTAGACATGACTAGTTTGGCATTTCTTAAAATCGGTGTGTGTATATGTATTTATATATATATGTATATATGTATGCTTATATGTATGCATGCACATTACTAGATGGCAAGAACCACTGTTGGTTTATAAGTACTGAATCTATCAAAACTGTTTCCAGGAAATATGTAAGAGTTGAAATTGGTGAATAGCCTCAGTAGAACTGATAGTGCTAAAAGACAGCAAGATACACTCTTAGAACAAAAACAAGCTGAAAGCATTTYAGAAAGCTATATCACTTACTGACAGCAATACTGAAGTGCAGTAGACTTTGTTTCTATATTATCTAGCTTTGGACRTACTGAAGAACTATTTCAGACTGGGTTAGCAATACTCATCTCCACAAGAGTAATTCTCATATTATGGGAAATATAATAATTTATTCTAGCAGGAAACATATAGCTTTTATCATCAACAGAGGTTGTATAAAGCTGTAGAGCTGCATTTCTTGTTACTTCCACCCCTTGACTTGTGCTACAGGTTTATATCCATCGTAAAAGATGTCTTCAGGTGGACAGCTCCTTAGCAGCAGATGCTCTTCACCGTGTGAGGTGACCTGCCCACAGCCATGTGCTGATGCCTGGAACGAGCCCTACGTCACCTCCTGCGCAGACTCCCGCGCYGTGGTCTACCCGCCGCCCGTGGTCCTCACCTTCCCGGGCCCCATCCTCAGCTCCTGCCCGCAGGAGAGCTTTGTGGGCACCGTGCTCCCAAACGACGGAGGCTTCCTGAGGATAGCAGACTCGGCTGAATATGGGGGCTCATTTGGTGCTGGGGGCTTGTACGGAGGAGGCAGTTCGTTTGGAGCGGGTGGCTCATATGGTGGTGGCAGTTCCCTAGGTGTGGGTGGCTCATACGGAGGGGGCAGGTCGTTTGGCTCTGGGAGCTTGTACAGTGGTAGAAGATCATTTGGCTCTGGGGGCTACTATGGAGGTGGCAGGTCATTTGGCTCTGGCGGCTACTATGGAGGGGGTGGCTCCTTGGGCTTTGGGGGCTCGTATGGAGGGGGTTTTGGGGGCTCGTATGGTGGTGGCAGCTCCTTGGGCTTTGGGAGCTGCTACGGAGGACGTAGGTCCTCCTTCAGCGGGGGCTCCTACGGAGGAGGCAGGTCCTTTGGCCTGGGGAGCTCCTCTGGTTACAGGAGGTCRTACACTTCTGGAGCRTCGTCYGTGGGCGGAGGAAGCTGCAACGCTGGTGGTTTCTGAAGGGGCCGCGTCTCCTGCTGCGGCAGCCCTGGGCTGCGCTCGCTGCAGAGGAGAAGCTGCAGTSCCGTGACAGCCAGCCGACCTGCTCACGAGTGTGCGCGGAGCTGCAGCCCTTCCCGAAGCCCTGGGGAGCCTCCCCTGTGCTCTGCTTGATGGTCTCTGTCAAACACATTCTGTACTTCTGCCATTAAAACTATGCTGCATTCAAACACAATCCAGATATTTTTTTTCCTTGTAGTTTGTTTTCAACTTTGGGATAATTCTGCAGTACCCCTGCAAAAACTAAGTGTCCTAAAGGCCTGAAATAAGAGTCATATTCCTTTATCATGCCATAGAGTTGTGTTTTATGGTGGGAACACAAGTCTTGCACAACATACTTCAGCATTTGCTGATGTTATCTGACATAGGCTCAAAAGGTTAAGTCAGCTGATACCTTCCTAGAACTATTAAATAATTGCAGACATGCTCTTCTTGAAAATAAGGACCTATAATATCAGTTTAAGTTCGTTGTTAATTTAACAATTCTTTTACACAGAGATCTCACTGTTTAGATTTCGCAATGAAACATTCAATACTTAGCTCTGTGCACACACATGCCCTTCAGCTCTTGCTTGATTGAGTGCTCTCTGCTCCTCTTAATTGTTTTTAAGATACTTTCCCATAAAGGCATGACTCATCTTTTGAATCTGGTCAGACTACTCTGCTAACAATGAAGCACCTGTTCGTGTCTTTATAAAAATGGGACCTAAATGAGAATAAGTAAAAGAAAAAAAAAGAAAAAAACAAGAAATCCTCAAAAAAMCAGATGAAAACACAGGAATATCAGCTGTGATTTGCTCTTGTCTCTCCCATGCCCTTGGAGGTCTGGGAAGGCAACAGAGAGAGAAACAAGGCAGCAGCAAGGAGTCATCATGAGCATCATATGGCCAGTGAAAGCAACAAGAGAGAGGAAAATGAATCTCAGATCTTTATCTGAATTTTAGCGCGAAGGGAAGAAGCTCTTTCCTTCCCATGTCTGTACTGCCAGAAAAAGCTCCTCTAGCTAGCTAAAGGCTGTATCTACTACGCTTATATGAATTGTAGCCACAGTTTTAATGGCAATGTAGACATAGCCATGAGGTTTACTACAAAATTGTACAACTCTTCAATTTTTTTCTAAATTTAATCAGAAATCTTGCAACAGCCACTTCCCTCCTGGTGTATGTGCACATCAGGTTTCCTTTCTAAGATCTTTATGGGATTCTGCMTGCTGGAATGGAGATGTGGAAGTCGTGGGTTTGGAGACTGGATGCTAGCGCAGTTACTAAATAAATGTTTGTTGCCTACCTGGAGACTCTTCCCCTCCTTATAGACACTTGCAAGTTGACATGTGAAGTTTCTTCTTGGTCTGATTTCACGGAAACTATCCAGCACACTTGATTTGTTTATTTTAGAGAAGAAGAGCATAAGGGGTTGTATATATACTTGTACACATATACGGCCCCGGGAAGGGAGGCAGGCCTGGGGAAGTGCAACCAGCTCCTCCTGCGTGCAGCTCTGCTCCTCCTGCTGGGCTGTGCAGAAAATGCTCCCCGGTTAGAAATGCGGCCAAGGCATGAGCTGCAGAAGCTGGAAGTGTCTCCCAGGCAGCCAAATGTGGTGCACATGATTCAGGTGGACACTGTCCTGCAAGCTTAGCATTACCAGGAGCATTCATAGACTGACACTGCTTTTCCAAAGCCTTAAACGCACCGTCGAGACTGGGCTTTTTCCCATACTTCCCAACAACAACTGACAGATACTCTTCAGAGCAGACCTAATCTCCCATGTAGACCAGTAGGATAAAAGTTATGTGAGCACATTCAGTTGGGCAGCACTGGCCGGGCTGTCACTGGGCTCTTGGGATCTGCCAGACAGAACAGAGGGTGCATGCACACATTGCATAGTTTCTGGTTTTGTTTCCTCACCTTCATTTCCATATATATATGACATTTGTGTTTATTATTTATGATGCAACYTTTCGGCTATCAATTATCTCTTGGAAGCAAAGTGATTTTGTAGGATCCTCTAGGCAAGAACACTTACTGAAAATGTTCTGAGGAAATGCTTTCAAATAGTTTTGGAAACACCCACTAATGTTTTATACATGCAAAGTATTGTGGTGTTATGATGTTAATAATAGGTTACTAGTATTAAACTCCAGAGGACTGAATCATAGCGTCACTTTGAAATATGTATGTCAGGGCCGCCCATGTGATTCTCTAAATCAGGTAATGAAAAACGCCTTGGGAATTCGGATCCCTTTGATTTTTATTTTTTTTATTTTTATTTTTTTTTTGATTGAAAGTCAGCTTGGCATTTGTTATCCAAATCATTTAAAATATATTGGCCAAGTATTCACCATTCCACATCAGAATATATTTACCTATCTCAATAGTATGATACTTCTATCATCTGAGGGGCTAGGTCATTAGAAACATGGTGTGAAATGCTACATCTCAACATGTCAAGTTGGGAACAAATAAGTACAGTAACTCAGTTCTCTGTTTAGCCTTCCTGAGTAATGTTAGATAAATCAATTGCTCCTCTTTTTCCTGGTATCCCTGTACATTAAGCATGGTTAAATCAGCTTTGCTAGCTTTCCCAAAGTATTGTTCACTTCTCCCAGGTTTTCCAYAGCACTCTTTTCCATACTCACCAGCATTTTTCTGACACAATTGTGACCATAACCACTGTGGAAGGGACTGGACRTACAGTGATCTCATCCAAACGAAACAGAGCAACTTCTAGATCCCTCTCACCATCCCCTTTTAACCAAAAAAGCTTTATCTCCTCGTGTTTCTTCCTTACTGCATAGGGAGAACTATACTGCAGAGTAGGAGACCTCTCATGCTCAGCTGTGGCAAAGGCTACCATGTCAGTCCCTTGCAAAGTAGTATACCCTTGCCTTGGAAGCACCTTGAACATCATGTGAGGAGCTGGCCACCACAGGCAAGGCTGGGCTCTCTAGGAGTGTCTCTCCAAGACAATTCTGACACTACAGTCATGCAGTGACTGTTGTTTTTGTAAACACATCCTAACAAGCTTTAAACTGGCTAGCTTGCTTGCTACTAATACTAGGTTAGGCCCTAATGCATTCTTGGAGGTGTTGATCCTAAGMATAAAACATGTTCCTCTTTTCTAAGGAACTGCAAGAATCAGTCGTACTGAGCCTCCCATGAACAGCAGGACTGAAAGGGCTCCCACGCAAGCCTGGATTTAACCCTTTAACCCTGCAGACCTGCTGCCTGGGCTGCAAGCATGGGTCTGATGCTTAAAACTAGGAAATGAAAAGAATCCACGGACGGGAATGTGCATGTCACATGCTGGTGAGAATAGGGTAGCGAACACAAACACTAAGCAAAACAATTACTGTAATTACACACCAAATTTTGTTTGGGGAGTAATGGAACCTAATGCACAAATATGACGTCATTTTCTTGCATCAGCCTGGTGGTCGAGGAAGGTATATAAAAACATTCATGATTCACAACCTTCCAGCAGGTTCTCTTGACTTCTCCTCCGTGAACTGAGTAAGTTGGATTCTGATGTAGCCTTTTATTGCCAAAAGATGTCACTTTTGAAATCTTTGGGTTTACTTCAGGACTGCATTTTGAATACATATTCTGTGATTCTTTACAGYATTCAGGAGTTTCTTTTCATAAAGGAGCTATTTGCTAAGCAGTCATTTCGAGGCACTGGTGGACTGAGGTTTAAAAATTCATTTGAAGTCTAGATCATATTGTTTCGTGTATTTAGCCTTAAAATATCTTAGCCAGCAGTATGCATTTGGCAATGTTGTTCTGGACTTGTGGCTTCTGAATTTCGTCTAATTTTGGAGAGAGGCATCATGTGTAAATATGGAGATAGGTGATATGAATACTGTGCTGGTAAGACAGCTAGAGTCAGAGTAGAGCCAGCTGGTCGTATACAGTGTCTCTAGGGATGTGATATTATAAAATATGCCCGTTTAGGGCTCCTAATTTGTCTTCTGAAATATGTCGTATTGGACCCAGGGGGTTACAGCCAGGGAACTCCTACAGTATCTGTCAGTGTAGCTACCTAGAGAAAATGAGAATCTGGAAAATCTCTACTATATAATACTACTTGCTTTTATGCAAAACATTCAGAAGGCTGTCAGAGAATATATTATACACTGTAAGTATTCTGTACTGTATGTTACATTTTGGGTCTATTTTTTAAGCCATCTATGGCTTTCATTTTGCTGTAGGATTTGTAATTTAATTCAAAAATATAGAGCTAATAGATATAATAGAGTGAAAGGGTGCGAGCTTGGAGATAAGATCTCAATTTAGATTTAAAGGTTTAGACATTTCAGATGAATAATGTGCATTATGGCAACATGTTCAAAACAACAAAAGGAAAAAAAAGGGAGAAATAACTTGAGTCAAACCAAGTTCCACCTATGTGTTTTTTCTACTTTGCTGCTCAGCTAGACAAAAAAATAAGTAATCACCTTCGCTAAAACAAAAATATTTCATACCATCTGAAACAACACATTACCTAGCTCCTTCATTCCACCTTTTGATTTTGAGTTTGATTAAGTTTGCACTGCTGTCTTGAAATGGGGTTTTATGGCATTTTCCAGATTACCTCCCCATCCTTCAATTTATTTCAAAATAAAGAAATCATAAAATTCAGCCCAGATTTATTAGGAATTTTACTTCCTCAGAAATTAAAAAAAAAGAGA
This sequence comes from Rhea americana, assembly GCF_003343005.1. Lineage (NCBI taxonomy): Eukaryota > Metazoa > Chordata > Aves > Rheiformes > Rheidae > Rhea > Rhea americana. The sequence continues at coordinate 85,005 of NW_028186702.1, forward strand.
GAGCAAGAGAGAGAGCAAAGCAAAGAGGAACAGGATGGTGGTAGCCCAGCTGTTGACCTATGTCCCTTCAGGGCTCACGCTAGTTTAGTCTCATGCTTTGATAATGCCCTACTGGCTCATTTGCTTTTATGTTTGCTCCATCCTGCACCTCTCAGGTCTRCTCCAGTGCGGCAAGATGTCCTGCGAGAAGACGTTGTGCACTGAGCCATGTTCTGCCCCCTGTGGGGCCAATTGCCCCGAGCCCCTTGCTGCCGCCTGCAACGAGCCCTGCGTGGTGGCCTGCCCTGACTCCCGGGTGATCATCTTCCCACCACCCGTCACTGTCACCTTCCCGGGGCCCATCCTCACCACCTACCCACAGGAAACACTCGTGGGCTCCACAGAGTCGGCAGAGCTTGCCCAGGTCCAGGCTGCCGCAGGGGTGGCTGCGGTGAAGACTGCTGAGCGCGTGGAGCCCTGCGTGCAGCCCTGCGTCCAGCCGTGCATCCAACCATGTGTCCAGCCATGTGTCCAGCCCTGTGTCCAACCTTGCATCCAGCCATGTGTCCAGCCCTGCGTCCAGCCCTGCGTCCAGCCGTGCGTCCAGCCCTGCGTCCAGCCCTGCGTCCAGACATGTGCCCCAAGAAGCGAGCCCATTTGTGTCCCAAGAAGNAGCCCTGTGTCCAACCTTGCGTCCAGCCATGTGTCCAGCCCTGTGTCCAACCCTGCGTCCAGCCATGTGTCCAGCCCTGCGTCCAGCCGTGCGTCCAGCCCTGCGTCCAGCCCTGCGTCCAGACATGTGCCCCAAGAAGCGAGCCCATTTGTGTCCCAAGAAGCGAGCCCCCATGTGTCCCACAGTGTGCCCCAAGATGTGAGCCTGCCTGTGTCCCAAGGTGTGAGCCCCCATGTGCCTCAAAGTGTGTCTCTGAGCGCTCCTACAGCTATTCCACCAAGTGGACCCATCCTTGCAAGAGGAGCATCTGCAGAAAGGTCTAATTGGCTTAAAACAGAAAGAATACTGGGGAAAAAGAAGCGAAAGAGCACGGCATTTGGTTTCTAGGCATGGCTTTGAGGGTGCTGAGCATCCTGACTTCCTATCAAAGTCAAGGGAAACAGTTCCAAAAACAAAGACCCAACATTGAAATCTATTACAATGCTGGAGCTTAGATTAATGAACTCTTTCTTCTTACGGCTTTGCGTCTTACACTTATGCTTTTAACTTTCTCTACTCAGTTTGATATTGCCCATGCTTTAGAAAGCAATCACACATAGGGACTGGAAATGAAATTTGAATGTCAGACTCAGCAAGTGTGAGAAAAGTGAACATCTTCATGAAATATGTCACGTTGGAATGGGGAATTGGTTTTAGCTTTCTTGTCTCTAGCAATATACTCTTTCTAGTCTGCATTATTCTCTCTGCAAATGTTTACTCCACTTTGCATTTACATTAAAATGCAGCTGCATCAAACCATTGGCCTTTTGAATCTCCTTTTTCCTTTGCTACTTATAATTTGCAGTGCTTTTTCAGCAACTCTCAGCCTTGTATATAGAGAAACAGAAACAGCTCTAAGTCACAGAAATAGTCCTTCCACTGGATCAGTGAGCACCATATTCATTCCTATTTGGAGCCTTATTTTTCTATAAACAAAATGGATCCATATTCAAGATATTCTTCATATTCCTGCATCAAAACTTTTCTGGCTGGCTTTTGCGAGGAATGCTTTTTCACATGAAAATGTTGACAGGTACGTGGGGATCCGGGGTTACTTACTATCTCCTGGGTGTTTGTCAAAGCCCAAGGTCTTCAGTCTGCCCAGCTGATGCAAGTGGTGGGTCCCTCTAGGCAGATGCCATTTAGGACATGAAATATGTTCTACTCGCATCAAGCAATTTCAGATGCTGTTTTTATACTAAATATTATGTTAACTTCCTCCTTCTCTAATGCCTATGTATGTGTGCTCGTTTACTCAAGTCATGGTCTTTTTGTGCCTGCGTAATACCATGTCATTTTGGCAATTATACCCACTCAGAAATGTGCTGAGACTTCTGCAGAGCAAAGGGCTGCAAGGGCACTTTGCAGACACACATCTACGTATTACACAGGTAAAGTGGTATGTTAAYGTAATGCTAACAGTATATTACTTGGGTTACATTCCCCAAGACTCTGTAATAACTCTACTTTGCAAAAGAAGGTCACGGTTTCACACATGTCAACCTCCACGTCTACTAAGGATATACATATTTTTTCCTAGTAAACTGATGATTTTCAGTAAGTTGTTTTTCTTTTGCTTTATGATGTTTCCTTTTATATTAATGACCAAGATGCTTGGCTGTTGTCGATCAGTCTGAGTTTTGGGGAGGGGCTCAAGAAATGCATTCAGACTCTTTAGCAGAGCAGTTCCAGGGGGCACAGCCCCACTCACCGGGTGACCACATTTTAAAACAAGTTATTTTCCTAACAACTTAAAAACCCCAAAAGGAAACAGGAAAACCTAAAAAGGAACCAGCTCTAGATAAAATTGCAAAGCAGCAACAACCAGGAACCCATCTTCTTCCTGCAGCTGGAAATATGTGGTCGGGGAAGCAGCAAACACCTTGTCCGGTGGATTTGGAGGTTCATCTTCATGGCCAACTCCCAGTCCAGCCCTGGAGACACTCTCCCAGGCGGGTTCAGCTCTCCCGCCCGTGGTAGGAGTGCTGGGGCTGGATGCTCCTCACCAGGGCTGCTGCCCTCCTGTGGCACCGGCTGCAGCAGGGACTGCCAAACCTGTCTCCACGCACGCAACCCTGCGGGCCAGGGACAACTTGAACCACCCACAAAACGCTCCACTGGGGTGCCCAGAGTGGGTGCTGGCGCCTACTCGCCCACGAGGGCTGCACTACGCCCAGCCGGCTCCTTTCCCTTTGCTGCAGACGACCGCCAGGGTCTGAGCTCCGCTCCGGGCTCGGAGCACAGCTCCAGCTTGCGTCACGGGAGCCGCAGTGAGAAGCTGCCACAGATGTCAGAAGCCTCCTAATTTCCTTCCCCCGTGAGAAAAGGGTTCCCTTYGCAAAGCTGTCGCCAATGCCTCTCCCAGGGTGGTGATCAGCCCGCGCTGCTGCCAACCCTCCATCACCTCTGTCTACACTGTGAGGAGGTGCTGCCTGGCACTCTGCTGGCTGCTTTGCATTTCACTACGTTTTTGCCATTGCTAATGTTTTATGGAAAGCAGGGAGTTATTGCATCACTTTTTTCATAGAAAAGATAATTGCTGTCTTAAAGCTAATTGACTTGCTACAGCGCAGAGGCTGGGATTATAGTCAGTTGCTGCTAGCTTTTTGTGTTTAACATAAATCCTAGYGTTTCCTGCACATCACAGCTAAATTTTAGTTTTTGACGGTCCTGATATAAGCAAAATAGCAGACAATTTCTTCACGGCAGCACCTAAAAGCTACTAGAGAAGGCAAAAATAAAAAAAAAAAAAAGATGTTTGGGCAGATTATTGTTTTGTATTTGCAGAACAGGTACAGACACACTAAGTGGCAAATATTGAAAACAAGCTATCAAACATARAGACTTTGAAAAGTCTGGGCCTCGTGGATTTGTGTGTTACCTGGCCGCAAGCAATGCAATCGGTTATCTGGGCCCACAATTACTCCTTGGAAGAGCTGTGATAAAATGCAGTATTAAGACCAGTATTGCGAACATATTAAAAAGATTGACAAGTAGCAACAATTATCACATTATGAGCAAGTGGCATTTTTAAAGCAGGTAGGAATGTTTCACCACACATTTGGGCAAGGACAGGGCAATGCCATATCCCTCATCAACATTTAATTTTTGTGCATGAATCAGCTCTGCAAATCATCACAGTAAGACACTTCACTTTCCAAAACTTGAGTCAGTAAGACATGGTAATGAACTAAAACATATTCTTTTGCAAAAGTGATGCATAAGAGGCAGATTCTCCCATGATGCAGAAACTTATTCTGTCCCTGTAACGCTTTTATGTCAGTCTATAAGAATCAATCACTGGGCTCTGAAATGGYATAAGCAAAAGCTGTATGACAAATACAAGGGCTGGAGAGACCTAACGTTTTGCATTCACATCTGGAGCTGAGCATCAGCTGAAAATACATCTGCCCATGACATGTCATGTTCAGGCAGACCAAAATCTCTTTGCAGACAGAGTAAAACCCCTGGTATAATTAACGTGGTAAAGCCAGGATGGTGCTGAAGGTCTTGGTGCTGGTGGCTACGCTTTGTAAGAAAAAGTCAGGAAGCAGCTCTGTACCCTGGGAGCACACTTCACTCCTCAGCATGAGGAATGAATTTGTTTCTGTACTGAATCTGCTTATGTTTTGCTCTTGATAGATCAAGAGGTTTGGCATGCTGCCTGCATGTCAAAATGGCCTCTAGAGAGTGTTGAGTCACTGAGGAGATCCCTGAAGCAACACTCTGAGAAAGCCTGCTCAAAACAAGGAGTTTCAGAAGATGTTGACAACGATGGTTCCCTGACCACAGCGATGTGCAGGGTTAGTAACCGCCAGGTAATTGCTGGAGAGAGACGCCCCAACATTGAGTAATTGCTCCTCTCTGAAATATAACATTGGCGGTGCTTCCCCAAGCAGGACACGATGGAGAGCACTGATGGTCAGGTTATGCTACTTAAAGCAAACTCTTTTGACTTCTGTGTCGGGGTGTCATTTTTTTTTTTTTTAATCAGTGGCCCAAACCCACATTTATCTCCATAGCCRAGAGCCTGGGTATGGGCAGGAGCCAGCATGCTCATGGCAGAGGCTGCATGGCCTGCAGCTGCTCTCTGGAGGATGCTCCAGTGTTGTACCTGGTTGTTTTCTAGTGTTTGAGGGATGAATGTGTCAGCACATTCGCTGCTCTGAGCATGTGCTGTTCCCGAAGCCCCGAAGCAGGGCAGGAAGTCTATACAGCTTCCTGGGAACGGAATGAAGAAGAGGAAATTAGCTCTTTCCAAGAGGAAAGAGCTACGGGATGGTCAGAGCTCCTGGTAATGACAGCCTGGGATCCTCTGAGTGGCAACTCTCATCTCTTCTAATTGATAGGTTTCCAGATGAAATAGCTCCAAAGTTGTAGTAATCTAGTTCATCGTTTCCGGCTCTTATGCTTTCTTCAGAAACATTTGATGTTGGCCACAGCTACGGTATCCAGCCTGAGCAGTCAGCGTGCACTATGTCACCCCCCAGGGCACTGATTTGGGGCTGTGCACCAGGGTGCCCATCCTGTCCTGGCCCAGGCACGCAGGGGGGAGATGGCAACTAAGCTTGCTCTGATCTTTAAGGACTGAGCGTCCATTCCTCATGTCCAGTTTCCACCAGTAGCTGTCAGCAAACCATCAGCCAAGTGACAGGAGCTCTGAACTCACTGAGAAAGCTCATTCCTAAAGTTATATTTTCATTCTGTAAATTATTCATTTGTTACTGAGTCACAAGCACTAGAGACCAAAGTGCTGACCAGAGGGAGGAGGAATGCTGAGGGCAAATGTTAGTAAAGACACTGCTAATGCTGTTAAAGCTAGTGTTAAAATGATTAGCACATGCATCATTTCTTAATTCCTAGTGCAACTGCTGCTGTTATGGCACCTGTTAATTGTTAAATGAAATTATTATCACTAGTACTATGAATTTGTCCCTGGCAATTATGCATGCTGTTATTTTATGCTTATATGTTAAACACCTCAGGAAAGACAGTGTCTCCTGTCCTGGATTTGTGCAATATCTGTCCCTTTAGGGTGTTAAATGAAGCATCTGAGCATTGCTGGCATTTACAAGCTACCTAATAAGATTAAGAGTAGGTAAATGCTAATCTGGGATTTTCTGCTTACTCCCCAGGAGGGTGTCAGCTGTTTTGAGAATGGGTCAGGAATCTTCCCCCAGGAATTCACTTGCTCCTGTGTCTTATTTTTACCGTGATTTTTCACTATAGCTCCCTGCTGTGTGTTTCAAGTTTACAGAGACCTGAGTCTCCATCCCAGGAAAAAAGTCTTTTAATGCAGAGTTAGACAAAATGTTGGAGGAATTTGGCTTAGGCACRTAACTGAGGGCTAACTGAGTCATCTATTAGCCCTCAGAAAATAAGGTGTTGGGAGGCCATAAACATCCACCTGCTTTTCTGCTTGTCTGGTTTTTAGTGGATATGTCACCAGCCCCTGGAGCAGGAACGTGCCCAGGGCAGCAGCGGGATAAGGGGGGCACTTGTAAGGGGCAGGAGGTGCATGGCCCTGGCACGGCGCATTGGACCTCGATGTTCGCATCTGCTCCAGCCTTGCCTGGGACCAGCATCCCCATGAGACCCAGATAAAAAGGTGGGAGAAAGCCTGCAGCTGTGTTGGTTTGCAAAAATGAGAGGCGCTCAGGGAAATGACAGTCACTTGGCTGTTAAACTGTGCCTCGTTTAACCAAGACCTTGGTTTCTGGTCAGCACAGCGTTTGCTGCAGTTCACTCCTCTTGATTTGCGCCTCTGTTTAAACCATTCTCCAGACACAGACTCTTTTCTGGCCTTCCCTTCTGACCTCTGGATAAGGTCCATTGCTGCTGCCAACGGTGCGGTAGTCGTTCTGCCCCTCGGTTCGGCTAGATAAACCAGAGGGTGCCTCCTGTGCAGGCTGAGCAGCATTAACCTGCCTCGCCAAATTCTTATTCTTCTCTCGTATTTAYGCCTTTACTGCTTGACAATTTAATCTCCGTCCTTTATTATACAGATTATGCTTAAATTATGTGGGCTGGTTATGAGGAAGCTCGAGGCAATGCTTATCTGAGTTGTTCTAATTTTTTCCACGGAATAAAGGACTTCAAAGCGAAGTGTTAATCACTTCCGTGTGATTAACATGCTGTAGATGTGTCCTACTAGAATAAGATTAATGACGTGTTGCTACAGTTTTAGGTCTTGGTAATGAGTAATAGTTTCACTTTAAAACATGATCATATCACCCATCTAAGCAGGCTCTTCATAGCCATGYAGGTCAAGGTTATTTTCTGTCCTATAAAAGACAAACCTGTGTCTCTACTCTAGTAAATTTGAGTTCTTACATTTGTGAGCCTTACGGTTTATTTCATGGCATAAATTTGCTCTATCAATTGAAAAGGTACTACAGGAGATTACCCTACACAGAACCTGAGTTTATATTGTAGAAAAAGATAGAAAATCAATCCCATCAAGTGCTAGACTAAGCTCTCCTAATTAAAACATCCATATTACAAATGATACAAGTCCTCCTTTGCAAATGATAACTTTTCTTGCTACTTCATTRTGCAAAGAAGCTGTAATTCTCCATAGAAATAAATGCCTGCAGTTGTACTCAGCTGGAGCTAAGTTGGAGGCTTTGGCTTTCTTCAGCACATAGAAGAACAAATTCAAGCCAAGATTTTCAAAACCTGATGATAAATTTTGTATGCTTTGTTTGCAAAGAAAATTCTTATGCTGCCAGCCAATACTATTGATAATAAAGAAGTCCAAGTCAGTTCTCAGATGAATATCACACTATGCGGGGCTCAGAACTGTCTAACACCACTAAGGAAAATAATTACAGCAATTGAAGGAATGATCCTTGCAACAACATCTGATTTACAAGTAGATGAGCTAATTGCCAACACATGTGTCTTCTAGCCTCTAGGCAGCTGGAAAAATYGGATAAAAGCACTTGCAGCTCCAGGCTCTTTACCTGCTTTTCTAAAGTTTCTCTCTTTGGGGAAACAAGTTTGGCTGGGTTTTTTGTGGGACTCTATAACTCTCAGAATTGCTAGAGTTGTCTGCTATAAATAAGTCTTTATTGGAATCAGACTGATATAGGTTTTGACAGATGAAGATTTTTGGGACTGATTTCTCTTCTACAAGGTACGATAAGTCTCTAATAGGCATCTGTGCAAAAGACATTTTTCTTCTGCTTGCAGGAGCTCAGTTTCTCTGGAAATAAGAGCATGAATCCTTTGGTTTTAGCCAAAAAAAAAAAAAAAAAGGGCGCTTTAACAGGGGAAAGCTCTCCCTCCATGCTATCTGGGTACAGCTTCATGCAGGGATTCAAGCCAGCGTTGTCTCTGTCAGGTTTGCTGTAGAGCTGCAAACTGAAATCTGTTCTTAGTGCTGCCATTGGCAATTAGCAGAAGGGCTTTACAAGAAAATAAGTTTTTGAGAAGTACTGAAAAAACTGAGAGTCCCTTCTCCTTGTAAGCTCTTGGGAGGGTGAAGATAAAACCCACCCCAGCAGGACGATTTAATCCCACCCCTTTCACCATACATCTTTATAAAAGGTTGTGGGGGTGCCAAGCCATCACGAATGAACATAGCATGCACGCAACACCCAGAACATTGCTCTTTGCCATTGATTAACACCCAACYGAGGAGAAAAGAAAACCAGAAGTTGAGCATTGTGATGCAATATAAATTTTAATTGGAATACAAGAAGGACTTTGCAGAGGCAGAACACAGTAATACAGAGAGTGCAGGATACACTTGCTGGGGATGGATGTTGTCATCTTCAGGGCTGCAGTTTGTAAGATTCACTTCTGTCTTTGGATCTATAGTATTTGACTGTCGAAACTGGTTGTCTTTTTTCTTTCTAAATCCCAGACTGGGTGAAATAGGGTTGATACAAGCATCAAAATGGATACTTGAAAGGTGTTTTCATTACACATCAGAAGCCATGAAGCCATGCTCCATATATTTAGAAAGGCTAGAATATACCAGATCATACATACTCAAGTGCATGTCCCATCAACCACAYTGAGTTGAGATGTCATTAGCAGATACCTAATCCAGCAGGAAGGAAATATTTCTGGGGTTGTTTCTCAGGATGGACGAGTGTTCCCAGCTCGTAAGGGCTCCCACGGGAGCCCAGCGCTCTGCACCTCTGAAAGCCATGCCCTTCTGCTCAGTCGCTAATCAGGATTTTGCTCTGGTCCCCACTGGGTCTCACTCGCTGGAGTGGTTATGGGCGGCTTAGCAGGGCCCACAGGTCCCACGGCGGTAGGTCGTGGACTTGTGGGAGTAGCCACTGCCCTGGGAGATGCCGGACCCAAAGGAGCTGCCGGCACCCAGGTAGTTGCTCTGGCGAAAGGGGCTGCTCAGCCACAGGGGTGCTGAGGTGCCCACAAAGCTCTCCTGSGGGCAGGAGCTGAGGATGGGGCCCGGGAAGGTGAYGACCACGGGCGGCGGGTAGACCACGGCGCGGGAGTCCCCRCAGGAGGTGACGCAGGGCTCGTTSCAGGCATCGGTGTAGGGYGYGGGGCACCTCACGTCGCACGGCAGGTAGGGGCGGGTGTCGCAGACCTGCCTGTAGAGAGACATGGTGCTGGCGGGGAGCAAGCCTGCAACACAGGGCGGGGAGAGCGTGGTCAACGTTTGTGAGTGGGAGCCCTCGTGTATTCAAACCGTAGTACAGTCAAAAAGTTAATCATCTCTAGCTAGGTATAAATCTGATTGCAGTTTATATGCAGAAATAAAGAAGCCCAGGTGATCTGTTAGAAGTTAGCAAAGTTTCATTAAGATGAAGTGAGAATTTAGCCAGAAGTTTTTAGTAAAAACACTTCCTAAAGCAAAGCACCCCCTGGCCCAGATGAAAGCCGTTGGCACGCTGTTTCTGAAACAAGGAGGCTGTCTCCGAGGCCCCATGGCCTCAGCATAAAACCCGCACCCTGCAAAGCCTACCAAGAAAAAGAAGTTAATGAATCTTTTCTATGAAACTAAGATTCTTCCAAAAATACTCCAAGACATACTAAATATTCATACGTAAGTATATAAAAACTCATACTATAAAAGTGACTTTAAGTCATACAAAGCATTTAACTGAAGTCGGACTTACTCAGTTCACCTCCAAGAAGATACTGGGAAGAGTGGTTGGAAGAGCTCTGTGCTCCCATCTTTTTTATACGGTTTCTTAAACACCTCCAGGGTCTGAGCCATGCTTTGGGCATGCAGTCCTTCCTAATTACAAAATACACTTTCCTGCATTTGTCATGCCGATAGGTGGAGCAATCATTTTGCATATTGTTTGCTATTAAGCAATKATAATCCTGAATGGTGTTATATCCATTTTAGAGCCTACAGATGTCTTCTGTCTCAGAGCTTTAGGGACAATATTCTTCCTCAGTTTCTTTCTGCTCATACAGCAAAAAATAACTTACTTCCTTCGCTCATTTAAGCATCAAAGTATATATAACTCAGCTCAATAGGACAGTGAACTACTGATCTGACAAAATAAATCTTTTTTTTGCAAAATAACATTGATTTTGCCACATTTTGTTCAAAGGTTTTCAAATCTTCTAGTCTCAAAGGCAGATGAAGCTTAGAGACTTTAATTCAAAGCCTTGGCATGATACCTTTTGGCTCACTTCTATCTCCATTCTCTTTTTCCTCAGCAAGGGAAAAAATTCAGCCCTTAGAGACTACAGKTATGGCAGTCAACTTGTTCTGCACAAGAAAGAAGCAGTCCTGTGATATGAGGGCATTTCTGAAGCTAATTTCTACTGCCTTATTTTGAAGGGAGAGGGGAAGGGGACTTCAGTACTGCAGAACTTTTCTTATGCCATTTTATTCCTCTTGAACATTATTGTGTATGGCTGTAGTTTGGAAAAAGAAAGAAAGAAAGAAAGAAAGAAAGAAAATAGTCTTAAATGATTTATACGTCAAAAAATGTTTCTTACAATGTTCAGCAGCCAGAGCACTGAATTAGGTTATACCTGATGGTTACCTCTTGACGACAAAACTCACGTAAGCGATCGTGTCCCTGCCCTATAGTGAGCTATAATCTGCGCTTGTATAAGTGTATCCAGCCAAGTGGAAATGCTCTCGGGTCTTTGCTCTTTTTTTTTTTTACAGTTACTGGCCTTGCCCCACTCTTGCTCCTGAACCTTCTAGAAAACTACGGTGTGGAAAAGAGAAATGACATATCGAGGCAAACCAGGGTCAGGGTAAAGAAGTCCTGGTTAAGGACCCCCTTCTGGGGTGATGGGAGCCAGTGGTCCCCCTTTCACCACGTATTGCATTTGTTCATTTGTTCCTGGGAGTAGTGACTGTCTCAGCTCTCTACTTTCACGGTAGCTAAGATCCTGGGCGCCAACGTTATTTACATAATCTAAGAGATAATAGAGTTATAATTACAAGTAATAATACTAATGAGTATCAGACATGACTCTGATCTCCTCCCAGTGGCTCTCTTAATTGCCGAGAGAGGTTGGGTAAATGATCTGGCTGCTGTCTCAGTCATCCCTTCTAGAAATCAGCAGTAGACATTGCCCATTTCATATGGCTGTTGCCCAGGTTTGTGCAGAGAACATCCTGCTGTGTCAGATGTTTAACACGGTGTGAACTGCAGAAGGAAAGGCCAACTCAGAGGCAGAAGAAGCGGCCAAATGAAAAATGTGGCCGTAGCATGCACACTCCTTACACAGAAATTGAAATTGCTTTGTGATCACCCCAATGTCGCTGCAGCCTTTTTAATATTTTCACCCTTTTTTGGCCCACTTTAGTCTTTTCTTACTGCATCTCAAGAGAATGCAAATACTTGCCTTTTCACTGCTTTCTRTAAAGCCACTTATTTGTACAACACCCAAATGAATTGGGTAATTTTTTATTGTTGGTTTCTTGATGGGATAATTAAAGACGGTGGCTTAGTGATGTACCCATCATCTTGTTGATTCAGTGGGACAGCTGGGAGGAGCRCTCAAGCATACCAAATCCTCAGCCTTTTATCTCCCATACTTGACTCTGAGTCAAGGACCATTGTTTTGAAAACTGTAAAAATGAAAATAGGCAATTGTCCTGCASTGACTTAAACAAACACCCTCAAGACATTATAGGAAGAAAAATTACTGTCTACACTGCCCAGAAGAAAAGCTCATGTACAGGAAATTAAGGCTGAACAACCAATACTGTGAAAAATACTTGACACAGACTTTCTGGAAATCTGGCTCATCTCAGTCTAGAAAATTAGTAGGGCAGGGACATGGTTGCTAAAACAGGTTGTTGAGATTTAATCATATTATTTCAGCACCTCTGTTTCCAGATAACAATGTATGTTGATGTATGAAACCTTAAGAATTATTAAATGGTATTCCTTAAGTGAAGGCTGTTTAGTATGACACTATTTTTAACTTGAATTTAAGCCCAATTAAATTAGCTGAGAACTGGACATGAATTTCTGTTTTGTGTGTAAAAGTTAAGTCCTGTCATATTACACCAAGCACAGCCAAGTACCCTCTTTCGCAGTGCTCCCAGGTATTTCAGAAGATACTTCTCATGATGGAAATTCATTTCTAATAGTTCAATGCTAAAGATTGTCTTTGAATTTAAAAAAGAAAGATTTACCGTTTTTGCTTCCAACACTTAGGTTTTGTTTTCTGAAATTGAATTGCTAGAAATAGTTGAAAAGTTAGACTGAAAAACTGATTTCAGTAGTTGCAGAGCAATAAAAGGGTCATGCATCTTGCCAAGACTTTGGACAGAGGTCTGGGACCTTTATCTCCGGCTCTGACACTATAAAAGACAAGCAAATATCAATATGTGGCCAACTCATATGGACATTGCTGAAGCTATAAACCAGTAAAATATTTTGAAAAGTTATTTGCAGCTTCATTTCAAAGTCAATCTGAGTAAGTAGAGTAAGTCTCTAATGAAGTCAATAGAATTACAGCAAAGATACAGATCTGCTCCCCCTCCTTGACCCGCAATACATCTGCAGGCTATAACGTAGATGTCATACTATTTGAGGTGGAGYTGCTTACTTAGGAGAAACAACATGCAAAACAATTACCGTCATTGTTTGAGTGACACATGCAAAAAAGTTTACTTCGTAATTAGAGGGATAATGAGCAAAAAGCATGGTTCACTTCCCCCAGGCAAACCAACAAACTGTATAAAAGCACCTCTGGCTGAGAGTCTTCAAACCACTTCCCTTCGTTTCTCTTCAATTCTCCTCTTGTGTTGAACAGGTAAGTGATTTTCTTTGTGGGTGGGCAGGGGAGAATTAAGATGTCAGTTTGATTTATCTTTTTAGATTGATTTTATACCCCTACTCTGCATCCTTATAGACTATTAGATAGGTGCTATTTCCACAGAGAGGCTTTTTCAGAGGATAAGTTGCAGCTTGACCCAGCTGAGGGATTCAGACTTGCAGCTGCAAAGGTCTCAACCACTGTTTCAYCCCCTGTGAAGGAAGATATTCTGGCTAGTAAGGCCAGAACTGTTTTGTATCCTTTCATCTCYTTGCATTAAACTGCTAATTCCTGCATCAGAGGCAGTCTGCATGCATCTACCCTAAAAAGGGAGACTGAGGCAGAGTGTAGCAGAGTAGTAAGGGGTGCTGCAGGAAATAGAGTAAATAGAGGAAAATAAAGAAAAATGTATTTCATCTTTCTCATGTCTATTTATAATCAGATTTACCTGTGATGCTTTCTCTTTGAACGTTTTTCTCTGCTGCCGTTGACCACGCTCTCCCCGCCCTGTGTTGCAGGCTTGCTCCCCGCCAGCACCATGTCTCTCTACAGGCAGGTCTGCGACACCCGCCCCTACCTGCCGTGCGACGTGAGGTGCCCCRCRCCCTACACCGATGCCTGSAACGAGCCCTGCGTCACCTCCTGYGGGGACTCCCGCGCCGTGGTCTACCCGCCGCCCGTGGTCRTCACCTTCCCGGGCCCCATCCTCAGCTCCTGCCCSCAGGAGAGCTTTGTGGGCACCTCAGCACCCCTGTGGCTGAGCAGCCCCTTTCGCCAGAGCAACTACCTGGGTGCCGGCAGCTCCTTTGGGTCCGGCATCTCCCAGGGCAGTGGCTACTCCCACAAGTCCACGACCTACCGCCGTGGGACCTGTGGGCCCTGCTAAGCCGCCCATAACCACTCCAGCGAGTGAGACCCAGTGGGGACCAGAGCAAAATCCTGATTAGCGACTGAGCAGAAGGGCATGGCTTTCAGAGGTGCAGAGCRCTGGGCTCCCGTGGGAGCCCTTACGAGCTGGGAACACTCGTCCATCCTGAGAAACAACCCCAGAAAATCCATTTCCCATTCGTATCAGTCTTCTGCTCATAATGTTCTGGTTCAGTGCTTAACCCCATTTTACTTTGRCATGGTGTAAGTGTAACCAAATTCCTCTCTGTTGTTCTCTGCACTATCACTGTGGTCTGGTTCAAACCCACTTGACACTCCAAATAAAATCCTTCCTGCATTACAATGTCATCTTTTCTGTGTTCTTTGTTCAGTTTCTAAAGCTTATTGCTGCTAAAATAATCCTCAGTGACTAGTCTCTTGCACCAATTAAGGTTTGAGAAGAAATCCCAGACTTTTGGTGTACATCTAAAATGCTTCACTGGCATGGATGCTCACTCAGTTTGCTGCATTCAATAGTCTCAAGATCCAAAAGAAAATCAGACGCAGGTGTGTATATGAGGAACGCTAGCTCAACCCCTTTTTTCTCTCAATCCAGCAGTATAAATTCAGCCWCCTTGGGACCATGATAAGCCTCCCAGTACCTCCCTGAAGGACATGGGTATGGAGAAGAAATTAAGATCTCATGCAACAGCTTAAAAAACATCTCCTACACATCCTGCATATGCTCCTGGACRATACAAGGGCATTAGCAGTGTGCTGGGCAACACATTCATGTTGTGATGGGTAGCAAAAATAGGCACTGTGCAAGCCTGTTTGCCTCTCTTTCGGATGGCRTCGTGCTGGGGACTGTTTGGAGGCCCTGGGAAGCCTTGAGGGCTGTGGGGATGCAGGTGTGGCCCTCCTTCAGCCAGAGGCTCGGCAACCTGGAAGGCAGCTCTCACTTTGACGGTCGGCATTTTACAACATCCTGTGGTCTAGGTGGTTCTTATTGGAAAGTCAGTTGAGACATCCCGGCAAAGTGTTTTTCTTAGCCTCGTTGGCTGATTCAGAGGAAGAGCAAGGARGAAAATGCAGGTAAGCCTGATCAGGCTGGTGCTTTTTACAGTCAGAATTCAGGTATTTTATGTGTTTGGCAATGGAATCCCCTTGTCCTTGGCCACAGAAAATGCAGAGTACCCATCTCTCCCCGAAAGAAGTAAAAGACACATGATTTAGTGTCATAGGAGGTCCCAGAGGAGAAGTGCTCCATGAAGCAGAGCACTCACAAGCTTCGATCAGCCACTGCTAAGCCCACAAGGATTGGTTAGCAAGGCAAGAGACTTATTCAGAATGAAAAAAAAAAAAAAAAAAAAAAAAAGGAAATGCAGAATAGCCTGTTTAGAGCACCAGCTGTTTGTGCCGAGATAATTTTCTGCCTTATGTCACACCTAATTCAGTTTTTTCTTTTTCATTGTTCTTTTTTCTGCTTTGTATTTCCCTTCAAATATTTTGATGAAATCAGTGGTGGCAAACTAAGCCTGGACAAACACCTTGGGTTTAGCAAAAATAAACACTGAACCCTGGGTATTTGCACAGGGAGTTGGATTTTTTTCCTGCTAGTAGCTCAGGACAGGGCAGGGACATGACCATGAGTGCTTGTGTCCTTGCTCACACTCAGAGCATCTGCACTGTTCTGTTTGAAGCTATAAATAATATTTCCTGATGTGTAATCCTCAACCATCTTTCAATCCATCCCCCAAAGGAGCAGCGCTTAGCTGGCATAGTTGGGCACAGTTTTTCTTGTTTTTCTGTTTTTCTTGTTTCTCCATGCAGATCTGCTGCAGTCTATGGGCAAGGATCAGCCAAGAAGCCCATTTAGATCAGAATCTCCTCTCTCACGTGTCGGGTGTTTGCTTTTTTTTTTTTTTTTGTAAAAAGACCCTGAATGGATATAAACAGAACTGATGCCTAAACATCCCTGATTTATGAATTGGCTTTGCTTCCTACAATGAGGCTACTGTCCTTAGGTAAAAAATTAAATGAAAAGATGGGTGATAGTACACTTCAGCATGACCATATAGGAATTCCTCTTTTTCTGCCAGTGTAGAAAACTCCTGGGTGGTATGAGTTGTCAGTCAGCTGGTGGCTGAGCTGTTTGGGACATTGACAATCCTATATCAAAACTAAAAGAGATGAAAAATTAAGGTTGCCCACAGGAAAATGCTTTCATGTTTAGGTACTATGAAAGTATTTAAAGATTATGCGCTTCCTGTAACCCATGAAAAAATAAGAGCAAGTGGGTACTCCAAGCAATTTTCTACTGTCACAGAAATTCCTGCCTAATAATTTGTAAACAAGCACTCATGGACTGCTTCAAACCGAAATGGCAGAAAAGACTTCCCTGGAGATAGATTCATGTCAAACTCCACAAGAATCAGGGTTTTTAGCAGAATATACAGTCACCAACTAAAGCTACTCTTCTATTTGCAATCCAGTATTTAATAAACCATTGAATAAACTCAGTATTAGGCAAGTAATCACACACTGTATAACAAGAGAAGTGGCTGGAAGAGTTTTGACGAGTGAGCACTATTATCCAGTTTCTCAGCCTCCTTGTGGAAGTGTCAACCYCTGTTGACCGTAAACCACTGCTTGTGAAGACCTGCTGAGTTATCAAGCAATATTTATTGCATATGTAACTCATCTAGATGATGCAAAAAAATTCCCTGCTTCATCATTTCATTACACAGTGTTACATTGCATAGTTCATTTCCTTCCAAAACTTCAGTGACCAAATCCTTCCTGGTATCAATCCACTCCCTTCGCTGGTTTTGGGTAGGAATGAATCAAGCTCCTTTTTAGTGATTGCTCTTTYGTTTGACCCCTTCACCATTCTAAGCTGTATTAGGGATCTGGTTGCAGGGTCTGTAATGCCATGATGGATATTCATTGGAATTTGTCTCCGTAATTCATTATTTGCAGAAAGTCTGTAAGCAGTATGCTTTGCATTCCCCTCCAGATATCCCACTGTCTACCTGACTGATTGCTTTATTTTATTTCAAGCAATTGCTGTTTGCTCTGGCTGGTGGGATCACAAGGTCTTTGCAAGATGTTTGTATGAATTAGGACTGTGGTTTAAAGTCGCAGTAGCATTTCATTTGTGCATGAACTAAATGCTCWTTTTCTGCCTCGCAGTGAACTGCACAGATTTCATTCAGAAGGAAGCTGCTTCTATCGGAAGGATGATGTAGCAATGTGTGAGGGGAAACTGGGAATTGCCTAATAACAGCAAACAATGAGCAAAATGATTATATGTTTGTGAGGTGTGACATGTAATCACTTCTGTTTTGAAGGTAATCAAACCTCATACGGACAGGGTGCCTCAGATCCTCCAGGCTGTCTGAGAAGCAGTATAAAAGCACCGGCTGTTCACAGCACTTCCACCAGCTTCTCCCGACTTCTTCCCATCGGTGACTTGAGTAAGTTTTTAATTCTTTGTGTCTTTTGGTATGCTCTCTTAATGATAAATCTAACTCAGTCCTTTACGCCTGTCTGTTGGGGCATTGGCAGGGCCCGCTTTTCCATAAGAGGCTGCTTAGCTGTGCAGAGACCTTAAGGYTGGCATTACCCTGTCTACTGAAGAACTTTTGCAGACCTCATTAAGYATTGTGCTTCAAAAGTTTGGAGACTTTTAATTCCTAAAGCTGATATAGAAATGAGCKGAGCCAGAGCTGGGCTTTAGCAAGAGGTGAAGTTCAATTTTGAAACCCTGAGGTGCCAAATAGTCTTAAATTTTTGTTGCTATAATGTTTATTATTTCTAATTTGGGGTTATTTCACTACTTCAACCAGCTTGGAAAAARTCAATCTCTAACTGTCCTGTCTTTAAGGACAACTGGTGTGAATGTCTACTTCCTTTGCTGTACAATCAACAATTTTAAGCCTTTATCAATGCTTTGAAGGTTGATAGCCCTAACCTACCAGGTGTTGGAATCGGGTATTTGTGACCAGGGGAATAACCACACTAGCTGTGCTAGTAATCCTGTCCTACAAGATAACTACTGGAAAGAGTGCTGGGTTAGATGGCCATTGGTCTCATGAAATATAGATTTTTTTTTAACTCTCCTTTACAATAGAAGCAAACACAATTGAAGCAAACACCACTTATGATGTAGCCCCCAGGGTTTTGTTTGGTACATTCTGTGTAGACATGTCAAAAAATGTAGGTTATCTGAAGYATGCAGGGAGGTTGAGAGTTCAGAGCTTGGCAAGGAGAGAGGGTAAGTGTGAATCAAGCAACATAACAAAAGAGAAGAGCTAGAAACTAAGGTTCCACATCATCTGTGCTCTTGCAGCTACCCACTGACCAGATGTCATTACCYGAGTGTCTGAACATGAATCTCTTGCTCTGTCGCCCACTTGCTTTACATTATTCATCTATGTCTCTGTATTTCAGAGTCGCTTCCCCTGCAGAGCGATGTCGTCCTACAGACAGCTGTGCAATTATCCCTGCGCCACGCCGTGCGAGGTGACCTGCCCCCAGCCCATCGCTGATGCCTGGAACGAGCCATGCGTTACATCGTGCGGTGACTCCAGGGCAGTCGTCTACCCACCTCCTGTGGTCATCACTTTTCCCGGGCCGATTCTCAGCTCTTGCCCTCAGGAAAGCATAGTGGGATCCTCAGCACCAGTTGGCTTCGGGASCTCCTTTGGCTATGGGGGCTCTTTTGGCTACAGAGGCTCTCTTGCTTATGGGGGTTCACTGGGAACCAAATTCTCATACCCTTACTGCTCTCAGAGGTTCAATTGCTACAGGTCTAGAAGCTATGAGCCATGCAAAACCCAGCAGGAATACACCTGCACTAAGAGCAGTCAGGAATCYGAGTGCAAGATCCAAAATCAAGAGTAAGATAAACAAGATGGGCCTCTAAGTTGATGGCATAAAAAAGGCTGATTCTCTCTAACACTTTATATCATATTTGTCCTTATATCTGCTTATGTATTTCTTATTTCTTAATTATAAATATATTGTTCTATTTTTCWCATGGTCAGCATTTTCAAACATATTAATATTCCTTTTGCATTTAGTCTAATACTGTGTAAGGAGCATAGTGGAACAGTTTCTATACTGCAGTTTCTCTCACTTTACACTGCCTGATGTCAATTAACARTTATGTGAAGGGATGGGAACGGGTCTGCACTGCCAAACTGACAGCTGCGAAAGAAGAAAACTGTTTGAAATGAAGCTTCTCAATACACAAAAACTTACTGACTATCTGTAAAGGCCTGGAATTCTGCATTTTCTGTATGATTATGTTTTACTATTGTAAACTTTGCTTCTCAGTCTCCCATTAAAGATCATGCAGCATCATAATATTAGTATTCTGGTTTTGCATTCTCTGTTTTTGTGAATCAACATGATTGAGATAATCATGATAATTCATAACCCATCATGGGTAAGCCCTGTGATGAGAGGAGAGTGAAGACCTTTAACTGATTAAAAGCATAGTGCTGGCCCTCTGCTCAGCAAAGAATTTGCCCATGTGGGTTACTCATTTTAGCCGCTGTAGGGCACCATCCTGCACTGCTAGAAAATTGTTGGGGAAGAAAACTATGCAGGGAACCATGCTGAGCATCACTGCAGAAGTGTTGAATGCATCTATGTTAACAATAGTCATGTTTTTTGAAATATGGTCATGCTAAGGCATAAGTATTATTTCCAAAGGATTTTTAAATACTGTTTCTAAATTGGAAAGTGCTGTGCAACCCCTTCTGTGTGGCAATTATTCCTCTTTCCATCGCACTTCTCTTTTCTTTCAGTCCATCTGCTGATATTTGACTCCACCCAAGGTGTAGGATACATGTCAGTATGACCTGGGTGTGCTATATTTCCAGAGGAGCTAGTTTACTCCCACACGGTAATAGCTGCATTCCAGGATAGGTGACTGTGTAGCCGTCTACCACAGACTTGGAAGAATCATGCAGATATCTAGCCATCATGAGCAGAACTGAGATTTCAGCTGAAAGTTGAAATGAAAAATATCCCTTCCTTATTCTCAATTGTGATGTTCCTCTGAGTCAGCTAGGAAGAATTTTCCATCACACTTATACGGAAATAATCCCAACTCAATTAATGGAAGTTTTTGCAGAGCCAGTGAATGTATTTTTCACTATGTTACTATAGAACTTAGTGTTTGATATAGATTTTGTGCTAATTTAGCATATATATCTTATACTAATTCAGTAAATGGGTTTAGTGATTGCTCAGATGCAATGTATCCACATTTCCAGCATCTGCAAGTGACACAGCAGCACTGTGACTGTCAAACATACATGAAATATATAGTAAACATGAACATCTGTGCAAAGCTAATTCATATATCATACTAGATTTGCATTTGATAAAGTGTTCAGAGCCAAATACCTTTCATACCATATTTGCACTGGCAAAAATGACTCTGGTTCCAGTCAGTAAAGTGCATTAATTTGTCTTTATACTGGGTGAGGGGGGAAACATTATTTTAAGGCTGGGATCCAGAAGCTGCTGTGAGTCTACGAAATTTGTAAGTGTAAAGGAGGTGGCTATAACCCTGAATTATAATGAGTCAAAAGTCRTGATATGATGCTTTGGGGTGTCAGCAGTACCAATAGATGCCAGCAGGTAGTTTTCTGTGCCCTTTTAGGACRGAATGATGGTTAGAAGAGATGTCTCTTAAAGAATTATGTGATTTATTTGTAGGTAACAGCATCAGTGTCATCAGCCTCTTCCACACTAAGTGAAACCAGGTGTGGCTCTGGCAGGAGGAGCAGACTGGGTGGGTTGGATTTTAGAGGAGGACAACTCACTTCTGGGGGGAATAAAAAAGCTTTTATAAATTTTATCAGTTTGGATACACAACGTCCATAACCTCTGTTGACAACAGTAGTTTTACAGTTAACCACTGCCAGGCCTGAGGCAATCAGTGTGAATCCAGAATGTCTCTCCCCTGTGTGTAAGGGAAACAAAATGCCCGCTGGTTCTGAGCCAGAACTGACGACAGGGTTTGGGGCTGGAGGAACAAGTGTGCTGAAGTAAGCAGCCAGTTGTCTGCATCAGCTGCGTTTCAGTCTGAGGCATTYGCAGGGAGGTTTGTGACTTCACTCTGACCTGTTTCATCCCAAACTGAAAAGGTCCTCACTCAGCAGGGAGGAGGATAAACTTCATAATGCACCCTTAATAGAGCATGATTTGGAAAAGCAAGGTGCTACCCCAGGTCTGTTTGCTGAAGAGCTTCTGAGCTGTCTTTGTTCTTCGRGGCGTTCAGGGGAAACAGAACAAAACAAGGGCAGACTCATTCCACACCAGGGTGCACAACTGGCAGGAATGCAGCGGGTGAAGCTCGGTGATGAAAGGATTTGCCAGACTGCCTGTCACAGTGCCGATGACGGGAACACATTAGTGATCCCAGCTCTGATAGTTCTTCGCTAATTGGGGCAGTTACAGGTGGAGTGAATTTTTGCTCAATAATGCAATGGGGCTTCACACGCAAAATCTGGCTCGCAGCCACCTGCTTGCCCAGACACAAGTATAAAAGCAGGCACAGTGCAGGGCTCTGCTTGTTATTTCTCTTCCATCTCTCTGCTGTGAAGAGGTAAATTTGAGTCTCTCTCCTTATTACTATTACAGCATTACTGTAGCAAGCCAGGATCACTGCTGAGACTAAACTTGATTCTTAGAAATACTTGAAGTATTTGAAATTTYCTTTCAGTAAGGACTGTTTCTTAATTAATTAGTGGCAGGTAGTGGTGGATAGAAGCTCTTAAAAGTCAGGAACGGGGTTTTCAGAACAGTGGGAAATTCAGGTTATACAAACTTCTTTATAGTGAGATCTTAAACTACCAAATGAAGTCTTGATTTAACTCACCTGTGAATATTTGAGCATTTGTCCATACGCAGGTTAAGTCCTGCATTCATACATCTCCCCTGGTGTTGTTTTTTTATTATTTTTCTTTTATTTCTTTTCCCTCCTTCTCTGTGTAAAATAGAGCAGGAGGAGCACTGCTGATGGGATTGCTGTATTAAAGCTACATCCTTAGCTGATGAAACTTAGTTTAGGAAGAAGAAAAGAAAATCAACAAAAATTGATGGGACTGAGATGGCTTCTGCAGCCTGATCATCCTGCCTTTGGGAAATTGCCTTCCCTCTGAACTCATTGATTTGCAACAGTGACTGCTAAATCAAAATAAATCTGAGTCTAAAACCGAACCAGGAAGCCATCAATAGTAATGTTGTTTTGTCTTGCTCCCTGCAGTTATTTCTGTACAAGATATGAAGCCTGTCATGCATTATGTTATACACTTGCTTGTTACGCTTGGCTTTTTATGCCTAAATTGTTCCTTTTTTAAGGGTTTTAGTAAGGCAAGGCAGAGATTAAGAGGAGCTGCAAAGCAATTTTGAGTGACCAAGTGATTTCATGATTAAAGTAGGTACTCGGCAAAATCACRCATAGCTCCTGTTTCTGCCCCAATTGATACCACATTCACAGCAGTCCTAGCTCTACTGGAAACCTCACTATGCTGCATTCCCACCCCAGAAGGGGATATTCTGTGGAGCAAACTCTCTTTATGAGCTTCAGCAGTGGGATTGCTGCTTATCTTGCACAGTACCTGCAGGGGAGCCCTAGCAGCTATGTGATTTGGGAGTATCAGTGTCTAATGACTAGACTTGTTTGAATTTTTTCCTCTGCTGTTACCTCACCAAATGGCTCTGGGCAATGGATTCACRTCTCAGTTATTTCTTTCATAAAGCTGTATGAAGCAAGCCATTGCTATTCCAATYGTTGTAATGATTAGAAGTGGCACAGAATCAGTAAAGAATGTGTTACTACATTAGTGCTAGCCAGTAATTCTAGTCATTTCTGCAGATATTTATTGAAAAAAAATCGAGGGTCACAGGAAGTCATAGTCAGGAAAGATGGTGGAAAAGAGAAACGGTAAGGGAGAYGAGAATAGCTCAAGTTGAAAGGCACAATTTCTTTGGTAGTTAAAGACAGTTTTATGCATCATATCAGCTCCATAATCAGGAGCCAAAGGAAATGGCGATGGATCCCCAGGGAAGAGGGGCATGAGAAGACTAGAAAATGGATATAACTGCAGAGACATAACTGTGAAGTCATCAACCTCCACCTACTCTTCTCCCAAGCTTTCATTTTTCCCTTTCTTGCTCAGTCTCCATTATTCTGGTGTCTGAAATTTCATTTTCGTGATGCATCAACGATGTGTTTCAGGTTTATCTCCATTCCCAGAAAATCTCTTTCTATGGAGAGATGATCAGCTCCTACTGCCTTGCACCCTGTGAGGTTACTTGCCCTCAACCCATTGCAAATCCCTGGAGCSAGCTGTGTGTTATGTCCTGTGGTGACTCAAGAGCTGTGATCTATCCACCCAGGACCAGTTCTCAGTTCTTGCCCTCAGTGTGCTGTGCAGCTCAGCACCATCCAACATTGGGAGCTCATTTGGATTCATGAACTTTCTGGGTCTCTGGGATTTCTATGAATCTGGAAGCTTGTACAATTATGGGAAGACATATTCTTCATATGGGTCCAGTAGGTATGGCTTTGGGAGCTGTAGACTATGCTAAATGTGCAATGAAGAATGAGCAAGGTTCAGTTGCCCGGCAGAAGAAGAGACACCTTAACACACTGTTACTGGCCTGACTTTCCAGGAGCAACAGCCCAGTATTTTYGGAAAATCGTGTTTTTATGGAACTCAAGATAATGATTTAATTTAGTTTTATGATTATTCTCTCCAGTGGCTCCTGACAATAATATCCATGAATTGGTTATATMAGTGATCTTTATTTGATTGAAAGTGGAACAAGACTGTGCAAGTCTTCCCCTGCTATGAAAAAAAAGAGGAGTACATGTGGAATGCATAGCCCTGGAGCAATTCTTTGGTTACAGTCTTTAATGAGACACTGGCAACTTATTCTCTGTATTTTTCATTCTCATTAATGCAGTCTACTTTTTACTTTCTTATTAAAGTGTTTACATAAAAWTTCTGAGCTTTCTACCTTTTTTCTGTCCACCACTTGTTCATAAGCCATTCTGGATGAGAATCAGTCTCTGTGGAGGACCATCAGTGTTTGCGTTTTCAGTTGCACTCGGCACCTGAAGTTGGAAGACRACCAGGTCCTTTAAGCAGGAGGAAGCATAATGATTAGCTTCTGCAAGAAAGTAATTTTATGCTCAATAAACAAGTGTTACAATTCATACAGCTAAGTTTGAAACTTCCTCCAAGACTAGTGCGGTTACAGTGTTTGTCTTGGCTGCGTAGTAACAAAGTTGAATACATGAGTAACTTYGAAGATCTTCCTTGTGCTTCACCAATTGCCCAAGGCTCCAACTTAATACTGACTTTATATTCACACATATAAATCTTATATTGACATTATAAAAGCCATTGTTTAAAAATAGCTGGTAGTCATCTGTGGGTAAAACTTTTCTTTGACTAGTCTTTTTCAGTCTTCCTCTTTGCCCCCCTCCTCTCAGTGCCTCCTATGGCTGCGATACCATCCAGGACCCCCAGCAGTCACACACAGCTCTGCAACTCTGCTGTTCCCTGTGTGAGCCTGCTGTTCCTGGGAATACCTGGAATGCACCAGAGTATCTCCCTGTGCTCCAGCAGGCTAATTCTAGGAAAAGCCTCATTCTCATGCTGGAGAAATTCATCTGGACAGGAACCAACATGTGGTAATAACTTCAAAGTGTTTGGAGGTGTTACTTTACTTGTAAAACCAGCTGGAATGAAATGAGCCTACAAAGTTTTATGCAAACAMCACCTTTTCCTTCTCTAAATGTATCTGAAGATGCTGCTTCTCTCTTTCTYCTATCTCCAGTCCTTTGTGATTATTTATGCAGTTGCTGGGACTCTGTCAAAGAGGAAGTATTCATTTGCACAGGTATGCAGACCACCAGCACAAAGCTCTGCAGACTAACTAGACTAGATATTTTCCAGCCACATCTCTATGATATAGATCACTTCAAAAGATGCATGCAGGCTTTTTTCTTTTTTCTTTTCCTTCCTCCTTTTTTTGAGAGAGAGCTTTGGTTTCATCTGGAAAAGTATCCATCCTCTTTGCGTTCTTTGTCTTGCTACATCTGTGTGCTGAACTTGCAGCAGTTACCAGTTTGCTGTGCTTTGGTAAAAGGGTGCAGCCAGGGATCTTTCCCTGCAGATGTTGTCAGCACACCTGAGTGAAGYTGCTCTGCCCACATACTTGTTATGCTACAGCAATGACACATGTGGGAGCTAGAAGTTAAAGCCTGGGCTATTTAGAGAGAGTGGTAGCGTGTACTAATTGAATAATGTACTCTAATGACTTTGAATGGAGCTTGAAGGGCAGCACTCCACAGCCTGTTATTTGATACAGTGACCTGCAGAGATTGTCACTTGTATGGAAAAAAACTGCAAAATTTGTGTTGCTGATTCTCATGGGCCAGTCTGAATTTGCATGTTGTGGTCATATACCAAAGGAAATACTGGGGAATGACTCCGACTGCCTTCTGTTGTTCTTAAACTTCTCTTGACAATCAGTAACCTGCCACTTTCCAGATGGCTGCATGGCCAGGGCAGTAAGGGAAATGCAGCAAGCTGAACTTGGATCACAGTCACCTGTAAGCAGAATCACAGACGAACACAATAGAAAAAAGAGCTAATTTCACTGGCAGCCACAACACAGATCATGTGCAGATATGAGATGGGAGGAATGCAGGCTGCTGTTGAGCACGATCTTCTTGGCACAGCACTGGGCTTCTGGCGTGGCGCTGGGACCACGTCTGACTGTGGTCTCCTGCAGTCCTTGGTCAGCTGTGGGAGACTGGGGAAGTCCAGGCTGTCAGCAGTAGGTGCCAGCAACTCCAGCTCCTTTTCCTCCTCCTGGCTCTGATCGCAATGCTGCAGAAGTGGTGAATCATGTCAAACCCCACAGAATTGTCAGTGGAACATATAACTACTAAGAGCAGGAAAAAAACACATAAATGAAATCAGATCACTATCTCTGCTTGAACCATAGACGTCACTGCACTCTCTTCTGTCTAGTCTAGAAATATTATGAGCGTGTGTTTATAGCCAAACACAAGGTAACACTATCAATAAAGGAGATGCAATCAGAAGCTGATTCATAAAGACGTTGTAAACACACTGAAAGAATCTGTTCTCCCCACGCACGAAATCACAGTTCAGGACAGATATCTGTGGGAGTTAAGCCTCTCATGTTTGATTTTTAATGAATGGTTTCACTAAATACTTGCTCACTAATAGAGCCTAATGCTTTTTATGTGGTTCAGACTCGCATCACAAGCAAATGGCCTGCAGGCGCAGTGACTCAGTATAACTGAACCAGAAATAAGCCTCTCTGACTGCCAGCTTCCTCCCAGGGTTTGACTCCAGAGGAATTAGCAARTTGCCCATTTACAGTCAACCTTTTGTCAGCTTTGTAACTGTAGGATCCRAATTCTAACGTTTCAGTGGTTTTAAATAAAATGCTCTAGCAGTGAAACTTGAAGAAAGGAATCTTTTTAATGTTCATATTCCATATTTACTTAGGAAACATTCTATAATAAGCCATGTATGGAATCTGTTATTATTTCCTGAAATGTCTCACAATGGACTCTGGRGAAATTTCTTATGTTCCGTGTACTACATGCCATGTGATGTATAGTCTTTCARCTAGTGTAAGCAGAAGTCCACAAAAATGTGCCAGTTTGATTACCTCACTTTCAGAGTTTTCTTTTTAAAAAATATAATAAGAATGTTTTCTGTTTTGAGCAGCAGCATAAGTGACTCATGACCAAGATGACAGGCAAGTAGGAGTGTGGAAATTCACTTTACTGAAATTCCTCCTGCCCCRGTGTGTGCCAGAGTTCTTGACACCAGAATATTCCAGGAATATCCCACTGTGTGCTCCTTTYTCCTTCCTGTTTTCCTCCTGTAACTAGATGAGAAGAGCAAAACTGAGCTAACCAGAGGAATAGAAAACTGGAAATACAGATTTATCTTACATCAGTTGTTAAATGGGGATCTTGGAGACATGAGCTCAGTTCTGGGCTTTGCCAGGTGTTTCCTATATAATTTGTTGCAACAATGTTGTAACATTGGCAAATGTTAACTAACTTTTTATCAGAACAGGAAAAAAAAGAAAGGTCCTTTAAATTCTGAATAAAAGATGCCTATCTGCCAAAAAAAANAAAAAAAAAAAAAAAAAAAAAAAAAAAAGGAAAGAATGATGATGCTCATGCTTTGCTTGTCTTGTCTAGGTACTCTGGTAGCACCTCAGGGCAGGGACAGGCTTTATTTGTTTGCACAGCACTGAACATGCCTCATTTGCAGCCTCATTACAACTAGAATTGATCATATTCCCARTGAGCCAGAAGCCCTGTGTCTCTGCTGTTCCTGTGATGCTTGTTGTACTGGTATTACTTAGAGGGAGCAGGGGTTGTTGCTCTCCCYTTCTTGGCGGGGGTGGAAAGGCTAATAACTGCAAGGAGCAATAAGAGTRTTAGCTACTTGGGATGTCTAAGCAATCTAAATGGCATAAGTTAAGCATCATCTCAGTCAATTTAGAAGTGCAAATGTAGACATGCAAAATCCTCTGCTGGGCATCTGCTTCAGTTATARATACATGTTATTTTTAACCTTTAATATCTCCATAGAATCAAAAACTTCCCACTCAGGAGGGTCCTTAAGGAAAGTGACACAGTGTAAATGCAGTCTGTGCACGCAGCATGAAACTGTCCCTTGGCGGCTTGGTCCTGTCCATGGCACAGTATCGTCCAGAAGTGGTTGTGCATGGGGAGGGCGGGGAGGTCAAGCAAGAGAAAGCAGAAGGACATTGTAGGAAATAAYAACATTTTAATGAGAAAGAAATGCCTCTATTTGCAACATGAGGTATCACAGAATAGGCAAAATCTGTTTCCAGACAGTTTCAGAGACTGTTCAACAAATGCCCTGCTCAGAGATGCCACCTTCTCTGAGGTTTTTCTTCTGTCTGTTGTGCAGYTCTGAAGATAATTGTCATTAAAAGTGACTTTCACATTGCAGAGTCTGTTCCATGGCAGTTTAAGAATAGGAAAGCTGGAACAGGTGATGATAGGAAATAAAAAACTAGAAACCAATGGGAAAACAAAAAGCAGAAAGACCCGAAGTGCTCTGCTGCAGAGCTGCAGGAAGGCAGCACTCCTCCTCCTCACCGCTCTGAATCTGAGTCTTTCCTTCTTGTCATCCTCTGCTCCTCTGTAGCTTTTCTGCTGCCGTTAGCATGGCCCGCAGCTTCCGCGGAGGAACCGGCTGTACTGGCAGGCGGTGGACGGGATGTGGTACCCACCACGGAGCACTGGAAGTGCAGAAGCCCTGGATCCGTAGCCGAGAGCAGCGCCAGCGCTGTACGGGGAGGTGGCCGGGCTTCCCGAGGTGACGTATCCCGCCGAAGCAACGGGGCCGCCAAAGGCGGGTGCTCCGGACGAGCCGACGACGGACTGCTGGGGGAAGGAGCTGAGGATGGGTCCGGGGAAGGTGACCACCACGGGGGGCGGCTGGATGAGGGCCGTCGAGTCGGGGCACTGCCGCGCGCACAGCTCGTTGCGGCTGTCGGCGAGGGGCTGCGGGCAGGCRACGCCAGTTTGGGGAACGCACACGTCGTAGCAGGACATTTCTTTCCCGTGGAGGTGATCCTGAAACACAGAGCTGAGTAAGCACAAGCTCTACTGGAACGACAGGTCAGATGGTTGGTGCTGTGTTGTTGGGAACATGCAAAGCGATAGCCAGGGGAAGAGACAAAACTGTTGYGTTTCCTGTGAATCGCTGCTGCTCTGATCTTCCACATCCCGTAATCCCCTCACTTGTCCCACCTGCCAAGCCCTCGGAAAGCGCTGCTCTTTTCTTCTTATTTCCTCACAGAGAAACACAGAGCATCAGCAGGACAATTTCTGCTATAATACGAGCACGCTCCCTTGCTGAGCACAGCCTGAAATCCGGTAGCTGCAGAAGCTGTGCCCCAAGTCAATATATCCTAAAAAATATTTCTGTCCAAATATTTCCTGGCATAACAATACAGTTTCATATAGGGTATGGAGTAGATGAGGAAAATGTAAGGAGCTGTCTTTCTGCAACCTATTATTTCAGCTACAGCTTTTGTCACTAAAACATTGTGGCTCAGCAAAAATCCAGTCAAAATCAGCAAATATTATTTCATTCAGAAAGTAGCCCTGTAATGAAGAAAATCAAAGCATTGAAGTCAGTGCGTTTAAACAGCTCATCTAGATCTCAATTTGCAAAGAGATATGAGAAACACACTGGATCAGACCAGCCTTCTACATCTCCTGTTATCTCTGGGGAAAACAAGTAGAATTTAAACAAATCCCTTCCAAATGAAAGTTTTTACTTATCCGTAAAAACTCAATAACAACTAGAATTACTTTGCAATAAAACTGCCATGCAGGTAATACGTTTCTTCAGCTGCATCATTAAACACAGCTTAGGCTATAGCCGTGTCTCTGTGAGCTAGTTCTTCACCAAAGCGGTACAGGATAATTCTGCATTTTAAAGCTTATGCCTCCCTACACTCTCAAAGCTGCTGGCAGAACAAGCATGCCCAAACTGGAATTACTGTGGTATAACTGCCTCAAACCCTGTTTTTTACTCCTAGATTCTGCCAATAACAAAGCTTGCA
>NW_028186702.1:114545-136308 GCF_003343005.1 Rhea americana
AAAGAGAAACAAAAGCAGAGTCACAAAAGATTCCCAAAATCTTAGTGTAATAGTAGCAAACAAAACTCTAAGCTAAAAATTACGAAGCAGAAGGCATTTTGCTGCTTAGAAAGAGATGAAGGATCAGACTTACCTGAAGAAAAGGAGAATATGCAGGAGAAGGAGAACAGATTCATGCAGCAGCACCTTTTATACCATGCTTCAGATGGCCCGGGGGGGCTGAGGCACACAGCACGCATGAAGTCATACTCACCGACCAGCCCAAATTCATAGTACTTTTAACTTCTCCAAGTGATGAAACCGTTTTTGCTTGCTGTTTGCAAAATCACCCTAAATCTCTAAAGAGCCTGATATGCACATTCCAGCTCCAAGGTCTCTTTCATCTGGCATCCTAATTGACTGGCTTRGTTGCTGGTATCATTCCACCCTCCTTGCCAGCATTGCAAGAGGAATAAAATTGACTTTATGTATTTGGCACTTCCTTCATTAACTTCCCATAATGATTTTAATCAGAGCTGTAACCTGCTGTCACACACATTTGTACTTAAGCCCTTCAGAGCTAGGCTATAATCTAACCTACTCACAGAGTTTGCAATTAAATTTTCAGTGAGATAGAAGAAATCTGATCCTGTTCCCACCCACAGCCGCAAAATAAGAGAGTGATCCTGTACCAATAGGAACCCACAGACGCTGGAGAATGTTCTTTGGCTCAGGATTTTTTAATTGCCCTTGCTGCCTGGGGAGACCAGCAGAAGATATATTAGTAGCTGGAATAGTGTTTAAACAGAAAATAATGTTTTGCTCTGAAGAGATATGACACTATTATTTCAGGATTAGGGGTATTTTGAGGTAGCAAAGCTTAAACAGAAATCTGCTCTTTAAAGTAAACTTAATAGTGATTGTACAATCCATGCTGAATTTCCCAGTATTTTTGTTTCATCTGGAATATACAAAGGCACACAGAGATTTTCTGCAGGCAAGGGTAACCGTTTGCAGCCACACAGAGTGGTTGCAAATACCGACAGCTCATGTAGACACTAGCTGCCCTGCACAGAGATTGCACAGCTCTGACAGATGAGAAGGCACAAGACAGTGGTGGAGCTGGTGCAAATGTCTCAGTTTCTCTGTCAGACTATACATTTCTCTCCAACATTTTAGACCATTAATTCATCCAATAGTTTCTCGTTCTTCTTTTATATATATATATATGGTGAAAAGTAGTTTGCCCTCGGATCTACTCCTCCACCTTACAGAGGAATTAAATGACAGCTTCACTGGAGGATGTCACGAAACAATTTTTGAGGGTTTTCTTCCCAAGCATAGCAGGTTAAGTGGTAGTAAAAGCAATAGCAGTGACCAGGGAATCACTATTACAGGAATGGATTGCTTTTTCTTTTCTTTTTTTTTTCTTTCTTTATTACCAAGACATTACCTRCAGAATGCGTACAGTTGCAGAGCCCAGTCTTGACTCTCCAGATTTCAAGTGACTTGTCTAAACTATATACTCAGACTTCTCAAAACAAGGGCAAGGACAATAATTACCAGAAGACTATTCATCTTGTCTCAGATGTTTRCCTAAAAAGTAGTTATATCATCCTCAAAACACAACAATTTTACTCCTTTGACTACTGAGAGACTTAGACTGCAAGCTCAAATGAAATGTAGTTTTTAGATAGGGAAGGTTTGAAATGTATTCTGGCCATGGTCCCATATTCCAGAATCCTGTTCAACAAATAGTGCCTGGCCAAGCCTCAGGTTTCCTGTTGATCTGTTGTCTGCTAAATAGCAAACATTGCAACATTTCAACCATAAATTATCCTTAAATTACAAGGTAAGGTTCTTTTTTTCCAGGACTTTGAGATGGCCCTGGGGGATTGCGAGAGCAATAGCACTCACAAAGGGTGTTCCACAGTTTTGTGTGTGGTTTTTAAGCACTCTGCAAATCCTCATTAATGGTTTATGCGTAAACTGATGGGTCTTTATTTTAGGACAAGTGTGTGGTTGGATTCAAACAGCCCAGTGTTTTGAAGTATATCCTTAAAATTGCTCTGGTCTAGTGCAYGCATTGTGTTCACCTAGCCAGCTGATGATTAGAATTTCAAATCAGTTGGTTTCTTTGTAGAAAGCAGTTTTTCATTTATTTGCTTAACTTTTGCTTACAAGCTCCTTTAGTGCTGATCTTGTTTGAACTGACTCCTCTGAGCTGGCATATCTCCTACAGTGTCACTGGCAAAATGTTATGCAATATCTGCATCTGTCCTTGTATCTCCCAAACTTTTCTGAGGATATTCCAAGTCTATCTGTGAGTTTTCTGCCTTTCTTCTGCGTTACAAACACATGTCCAGCTTCCTTAAGAAGTGCATTTAGTGAGTTGCCTGTAATCTGGCTAAGAAACTGTTTATATTTGTCAYGACCAATGAACTTACCTCTAAGATACAAGGGAACAGAAGGATCAGGTATTCTGGGAGGCAAGGGACAGGCTGCGGTGATTTTAGAAAGTGTTTTGTAATGAGCCTTTTGATTTTTCCACCAAAATGGTGCAGGATGATCCTGTTCAAATGTGAGTTCCAACCTCATATAAAGATCACTGGTCTCACAAGAAAGACCCTATGTTTTGTATCAGTTATACTTTATTTGGCGTGGGTAAAGATGGATGGAAAGAAAATCTGCTTATCACAGCAGATGGCAATTATGATTAACATCAGAGCCACCATCCTTATGTCAGCTCAATAAAATGAGTAAAGAAATGAAGCCAGTGTAATTCCTACTGTCATTCTAATGCAGTTAATGGAACATTACCAGGCATGAATGTTGCCAATTAAGTGTTAAGATGAAAGAAATGTTTGTTTTGTCATTTGCTTTTTATGCTGTGTGAGAATTTGAATTAAATAGCAAACATAAATATTGAGCAAATCTATTTCATCATTTGAGGTGAACCATGTGTGATAAATAGGCGTTGTTGTTAATGTGAGTTTTGGATTCTTCAGGCAGTTTGAGGAATTGTGTAAAAGTCCCTCTCCAAAATCCTGTTTATTTACTTCTCTT
Organism: Rhea americana; assembly: GCF_003343005.1. NCBI lineage: Eukaryota > Metazoa > Chordata > Aves > Rheiformes > Rheidae > Rhea > Rhea americana. Next base: position 117,591 of record NW_028186702.1, read on the forward strand.
ACCTTTTTCTTCTTGAACCTACTCATTTTCTAGATATCAAACTGTTCCTTTTTTGTAAGTTTAAATTAATCCTTTTTGTTTGTCACTTATGAGGAGGCAATGTTATATGTGGGTTTTTAAGGCTAAGCTGGTATTTTCCACAACATATTGCTTAGGAGATATCATCTCTCCACAGAATCAGATCTCAGGGGTGTAATCTGCTAACTAGCTATGAAAACCCAGGACTGCAGTGCTCCAAACTGTGCTGTGCTCCCACACTGCAAATATCTCAATCACAGCCAYGTTTAAAAGGGTTAGTTTCTGATAGTTAGTTACTTGATCCAGCTCCTTTTCTAATTAATTTATGTGGAAGAAAGCCCAAGCTTGTAAGAGATGTAAGTAAAGCTTCCTTAGGCAGTGCAGGAGGGGCCTCTGGGGTGTCAGGAGCCGGGTACGCCTTTGGGCAACTATTCCGTATTGGACAGCATCAGGATTTTTGCACATAACATCAGACCGGGTGGAGCTGGCTTTTATCAGAGACAAGATAAGAGCAGCCATTTGTCTGACGAGGCAGGTAACCTTCTATATCCCTATGTTTCCACAGAACGATGGTTAACCATCACTTAAAAAATATTTTTTCTACAGAACTCATACAAATTTGATTAATTACATTGGTCTGAGCGGGTAATAGCTGGGTAATTGCAATTAGGTGGGATGGATCTACAAGGAAGCCAGACAGCTGTACGTTTCCCATTACGATGGGATCTAGGCTTTTTCTCCTGTTCCAGGGAACCTGTGCTGTGTTAATTCACAGTTCCYATCACGTTTCTGACTGACTTGCAGAGAGATTCCTTGCTGTAACATTTGCCCCACAAGTGTGTCCAGCACAAGTGCCCATAGCTGCAAGGAGCCGGTGCCCTGACCTCGGGGTGGTGACAGAGCCAGTACCCATTGCCATCGCTGTCGCCACCACCTTTCCAGGCTGGATGTTTAGTTCCTTCCTTCAGGACTGTACAGCATCCATATTCAGGGCTCCTTTTGTCCTGGGAGCTTTGGCCAGTCTACCACAACAGATTTTCACATGCATTTTCAGCCCTAGGCAGCACGCAGTGCAGGGACCCAGGCTGGTTGGGGYACATCAGTCTCAGTGCTAGAGTAACAGTAATTCTGAAGTTCGTTARGTATCAGCTGCCAGTCTGCCACGAACTGCGGTGGTGAGAGTCCTTGTACGGTATGGGACTGCAAGTCTGCAGTGACATGTGCAAGGGCTGAGCTTTCAGTGTGTGACTACGCAATTCAGGATGTTATCTCACCGACTCAGAAGTTTTCAGGAGTGGGAATCTAATGAAATAATGTTTTTAGAGCAGGCTGCTGTCCTATGGCCAGTGTGCTGTGGCCGTATTGTTCCAGTTCGGTTCAGAAATAGGCCTAAGCAAGGGCTCACCACAGGGGCTTTTGCCACGCGAGGAGGATTTGCACAGTGTTACTGCAGCTAAATGTGTAATAGGCAGTTTTACACAGRGAAGTTGGCAAACTCAGAATGGATGAAAACAGAAAAACCACAAAAGTGCTTTTTTTTAAAAGATGCAACAAAAGTTTAATGAGAATGAAAAGAACAAAAATATTTTGCAGTATCAAGGAGACATATTTAAGATGTCAGGGTCAATTACATTCTGAAAGGTACTAAGTTACATGCTTTGTGGCATTCAGTAACAAACGTGATAAAGTAGAAGACAGCAAGGAATTGAATCTGTGAAGGTATCAGAGCAAAACTCAAAGGAAAAAGGAGACTTGCGGAGCATGGAGARAGACGCTGCGCTGAACAGGATGTGTGAGTGCTTGCACAAAGCTATCACTCATCTGCTCACTGATGAATATGCATTTTTCTTCACTTGTAGGCTATTCAGTGGATTTTCCTGTTGTGTTTAGCATGGCCCGCAGCTTCCACGGCGRTACCTGCTGTACCGGTAGGAGTAGGGGCTGCAGTATCCAGCCCCATAGGATCTTCCATAGCCATAGAGGCCCCTGTAACCCAGGGAGGAGCCCCCATAGCCACAGAGGCCCCCATAGCCCAGGGAGGAGCCCCCATAGCCATAGAGGCCCCCATAGCCACCCAGGCCCCCATAGAGGCCCCCATAGCCACTCAGGCCCCCATAGCCCCCATAGCCACTCAGGCCCCCATAGCCCAGGGAGGAGCTCCCGGAGCTCAGGGAGGCTGCAACGACTGGTGCTCCGGAGGAGCCCACGACGGACTGCTGGGGGAAGGAGCTGAGGATGGGGCCAGGGAAGGTGACGACCGCAGGGGGTGGCTGGATCACGACCGTCGAGTCGGGGCACTGCCGGACGCAGGGCTCGTTGCAGCTGTCAGCGAGGGGCTGGGGGCAGGCGATGCCGCTGTTGGTGGTGGGGCACAGGTCGTAGCAAGACATCTTGTGGTGGTGGAGGTAAGTCTGCAAGGCACACTGATGTGTAAATAAAAGGCACACGTTCTACCGGAAAAAGAATTTAGAAGTTGCACAGGCAGACTAGAACAATGACTTTATCTTTCGGTTCTTTATTTTCTTTCCTCCTCTTCAGTTTTATTCATGTGACACCTTTCGCTCTTGTAAAAAYCAGCATTGCTGAGATTGCATGCTGTCCAGTCATCATTTTTATGGTCTTGTTCCTAGTTTTTGATGTTTGTTTTCCTGTAAGAATTTGCTCTTTGTTCTACCCCCTTATCAGACACTGTAAAAATACTATCTACCTTACTTTGCAAATTAACTTCCACTGTACTTTGCATCCCTTCTTACARTGTCTGTGTCAAAAAGGTGATTTTATCTCTGATTTATGCTAGCAAAAATAAAGAAGACTGACCTGACAATCAGCAGAGCTCATGTGTTGAATTAACGACTAGCTGGAAGAACATCTTTGGCATACTGACTTGTAACATGTTTCTAGAAGCAATAACTAAAATCGCGTTGCCAGTATGCTGATCCTCCTTTAAATATGGATTAAATGAGGCATTCCCTGCCCTAAAATGCTTGCAAATTAGCTTAAGAATCACAGGGTGGGCAAAAAGATTATTTGGCTGATTTTCCAGATGKGAAGCTGGTAAGCTTAGTAAATTTCTATTGCAAGTAAGTACACTCGTATCTGAGCTCTTCTGAAAGATTGTCACTGTAGGATCTGATCCCATCTCAAAGAAAACCCGTGGTAGAATTAAGACTCAGTACCTCATACACACTTTTTTTTTAATTTTCTTTTCTTTTTTTCTCTCTAGAACCAGTTATATATTAGATTAGAAGAGACTTCTGGAGGCTATCTAGTCTTTTATATTACTCCTGGGCAGTCTGCCCCCTCAACAAATGCATACTTATACATGAACACATAATACAAAAAAATATGCAAAATTCTTGAAAAACTCCTAGTGACTTGAAAAAGCTTTCTACTGATGTATTCAAAGTTGCTTAATAGATTTGATAGCTCATGTTTGTATTAACAGGAAATTACTGTTTTTGAAAATCCTGWTTTTATACTTTGAAATCTGAATACCTTGATGTCCAACACCAAATAAGAAAAACAAATGCACAGAGAAATAATCCAACATTATTAAGACTCTTAGAATACTTATTATTGATTCCAACCTCAGTTAAGCTGGCAGAAGAGAGATGCTTGGATTTTAGGAAAGAGAGCACATAAAATGACACTTACCCTTTTCACCGAGGAGAATAGGTGGAATGAAGAGCCCTGAGTGGGGAGAGCTTTTATACTGTTCTCCAGATTATGAGGCTCACCCAAGCTACAATTTGTGCATACGCATAATTGAGGCAAACCCAAAACTAATAGGACACGTAGCTCCTCAAAGTTTTGCTGACTATTTGTTTATTTGTTGGTTCAAATTCACATGAAACATGATGGACACATTTAATCACAGAGGTTTCTTTCATCTCAAATTGTTACATGTCATAATCATTCCTGTTATCATTCCATTCACATCCTTTGCTGTACAGCTGGAGTTACGCTAACTCTTTTCCTTAGCTTCTCCATTATTAAGGCAATACAAGGTGGCTCACTGGGTGGCTCATCAGAATTGCTGTCACCTGATGTGCACAGATCTTTCCATTAAATCCAGGCTGTCAGATACCTGCCAATGAAATGGAGTTCATTGGAGCAACTTTTGGGGTTGTTGTTAGGAATCTTTATCATTTCTACTCTCAGGTACTTAACGTGAGACTAATACAACACCCAAAGGAAAAAAAGTAAAAACTTCCTGTAGTCTTTAAAGGGTTTTCTGAGGTCTTTAAATGGTTTTCTATTGTTTGGACTACGCTCCTGAGCACAATGCTGGACATTGTCTGATGAACAAGGCATTCGCCAAAGTAGCTCTTTCCTTCTTGGTCATGCACTGAGCTCTAGATTATTCTTCTTGCCCTTTTTTTGATCACAAGTAAATTGCACAGGCCATGCTTCCAGGACCATGGCAGAAGACCAATGGAATTTCAAGCACGGAGCAGAGACAAGCCTCCTTTTAAGTTTTGCAGATTTTTCCAACAAGTGTCTCTCACTGTACTTCAATCCAAGTTGCAGTCTAGAGACAAAGTTTTACTTATTCTTTCTGTTCTTAAGACCATAAAACACATTATTTGCTATGTATGGGTCACCCACATCATCCGGTCTTCTGCCTCTTGATACAAAATCTTCAGGAATCCACCAATACTCTTTAGACCAGGCAATACTGAGGGTAATGGAGAAGGGAACACAGAAATGGAAGCTGAAGCATGGCAACTTGCTAAAGCCATCTGGAGATACACCATGATAGAGACAAAACAGTCATTTACCTGCACAACGGCTGATTGCTGGTAGAATTGGAACATTCTGAGAAAATAATCAAATCCTTTGTTACTGTGAACAGACATTGTGCAACTGAAAATGGCAAAGTTACAGTGATTATACAGCTTAGGAAATGCTAATTTTTTAAGCTTGTATTTTATTTTATACTTTTATATTGAAGAAAATTGAGGATGTGCAAATGTCTGGGATTCAGTCATGAAGGACACAAATGACCTTGACTTACATATTTTAATGTGATGCCATCTCATAATTGCTAGGCTCTGAAATGGTACATTCATTTATTCTAATTGTAAGAGTGCATTCCCAAATCATTAGTGGATAGTTTGTGGCATTTGACATGTCCCGCAGAAGCTTGGAGATATTATTGCCCAGGAAAAGCTCTAACCACCTCAAAGGCCAAAAATCCATCTCATAATTTAAAGATAATTTATGGCATGGAGTCTGCAGTGTYAAAATAATAAATTGGTAAACAAGGGAAGAAGTAACCTTTGTTTTGCATTATATGTTYCAAGTTCATAATTGTTCCCTATTTGCAGAATCTGCCAACTCAGCCCAGTTTTGACTTGTGACATGCAGCAATTACAGTATATTACAGAAGGTCATGAATTCCTCAGAATCAAAATCAATAATTCAAAGCACTTCTAAATTTTTCTTTTCACACTCTAGGATCCATTTGTACTGAAAAACTTCAAGTTCCCTCAGGACTATTAACCATTCTCAAGTGCTATTTATGCACTAACAGCATCAAACAAGYAATACCTGAGAAAATCTGTTTTCTCATCGCTATAGATCAGCACAATAATCTCATTGYAGCTTTATTTAACTTGGAAACTCATTTCATGTCCATCTCTGAAAAAGAAAGAAAATAAAGGTTTCTTCTCTATCTCCTACGTGAAATCGTGTAGACTTTTTCCTGTGCATTTCATATAGAGAAGACGGCTGTCTGAGTGACTCATGATAGGAGAAAGCAATTCACTTAACATCTGTATAAAAAAGAGCTTTGAATACTCCAAAACTAAGGATTGAACTGTTTTTCTGCTCAGAGCTAATTTCAACTTCCATATAACCCCTATCTAGAAAGCTAGCTACAGCAAACCGCACAGGTGCCTGGAATTGCTGCTGCTATTTGGAATTGAATCGTCCCTATCGTGGCTAGCGTGAAAAATGTCATCAGSTTCCAAGGGTGCTCTGTCCCCTACCTGCGGGTGGGAAAGGTAAGCATGCAGAAACCACCTCCAAGCTTCCTGCATGTTGCACTGACATTCTTTAAGTTCTATCCTGGCAGATTGTAATGTGAATTATATGTACTTAAACAAAAATCTTGTCCATGACAGCAGTTTGTGATTCCGATAAATGTATGAGACGCTCTCCAGGTGTTAAATTAATAYGAGTGGAGCTGGCTTAATTTCTGTCCTAATTCCAAGGAAGTGACTGGAATGATGCCAGGTATTAATTTTCCCCAACCATACACAAGATGAAAGAATTCTCTGTAATCTAATATAATGTTTAGGTCCTATTACAGAAGAATTTGAAAGGACTCATAAACTCTAACAATGAGCAAAGCAATTTCATCATCTCTACAGTTTACACGTGTTTGAAATTTGGGCGGGCTACCAATTTTGATCTTACACCTCCAGGTGCTCTAATAAACTATAAAAGCTCTCATCTCTCATAGCTTTTCCACACACTTCCTTTGACTCCTTTGTGACTTGGGTAAGTCTGATTCTTCTCTGTATCTATGAATGTATCTTTTTTCTGCAGGTTTCAACTTCAGCTGGTGTCTACCATCTATACTGTAGAGTATTTCTGGGCTGCACTGGGACAAAGATCCTGAAGCAGGCTCTGGGTGGGCAGATATACCCATTTTGTTCATGGGACACTGTAAAGGTACTAGCCTGSTGTCAGAAACCCTGGGACATGCACAGCACTACTCTGACTGGAATGCATTTAACCTAGTCCAAAGGTTTGAAGGTGGTTCAGCTTTTAGTAAGGGTGTCACCACTGCAGCTGATCATCCAACCAGAGATGAACAAGCCATGCATCTACGAAGGCTCTTTGTGTTTTCTCGGTATAGCAAATGCTCTTATGTTCTCTATTCCGTGTTCTTTCTCAGAATAATGGTGGGGACTTCAAGGCATGGTAGGTAGAGAAGAGAACTTAAAATTTCATGTATTAAAGACAATTATTCAAGTATAAACATCCCTAGATAAAATAGCTAAATTTAGAGAAGTGGAACTAGACTGAATTCTTGGGTTTATTGAGGAGATCTTGTTTGTCCTGGGATTAGCCATTGGAAAAGAGATTTTTGAAAGATATCAGAGCATAGAATGCTGACTTAAATTGAAAAATTTCCGGATTGTCTCAATACAATGGCTGCCTAGGTAGGAACTGGGATAATAACTCTACCATATGACCTTTTACTGTCTTGTCAAATTGCTTAGTAAGCAATCCAGACAGGGAACATCTAATAATCCGTTTACCTACAACTCTCAGCAAAATTGGGATGAGTGGGAAGGAGAAGCTACTGTAATTAAAATATATATGATAAATTACATCTCATCTAGATCCACTGAATTCAAATCCAAGTTTTCCTACTGAATCACCAAATGACTTTGGACAAAGTCAATTTGTTTCTCTGCCTCAGTTTTCAGTGTTATGTGTAGATATTTATCTAAAGTATTGCAGGATCTTTCTGAGGGAAAATAATTTCAGAGCTAGATATAATGTTTCTCATGTGATTTTGTATGTATAGACAACAATTTTTCAGAACTTTCAGAAGTTTACATTTAAAAAAAAAAAAAAAAAAAAGAAGAGGATTTTGAAGCAGTAAGAGACTAAGCTTGCAAACTGGGGAATCCATCTATTTACCCAAAGTCCTAGCCTCTAGACTATTAGCTTAATGCAAAATGTTATAATTATTTTTTCTTTAAGTCTTTCCTTTCTGTTTAGTATACTCATTATTTTGCCTTGCAGACTTACCTCCACCACCACAAGATGTCTTGCTACGACCTGTGCCTCACCACCAACGATGGCATCGCCCGCCCCCAGCCCCTCGCCGACAGCTGCAACGAGCCCTGCGTCCGGCAGTGCCCTGACTCGACGGTCGTGATCCAGCCACCCCCTTCGGTCATCACCTTCCCCGGCCCCATCCTCAGCTCCTTCCCCCAGCAGTCCGTCGTGGGCTCGTCCGGAGCACCAGTCGTTGCAGCCTCCCTGAGCTCYGGGAGCTCCTCCCTGGGCTATGGGGGCCTCTATGGCTATGGGGGCCTCTATGGGGGCCTGGGCTATGGGGGCTATGGTTCTCTGGGCTATGGGGGCTCCCTGGGCTATGGGGGCCTCTGTGGCTATGGGGGCTCCTCCCTGGGTTACAGGGGCCTCTATGGCTATGGAAGATCCTATGGGGCTGGATACTGCAGCCCCTACTCCTACCGGTACAGCAGGTACCGCCGTGGAAGCTGTGGGCCATGCTAAATCCTGCAGAAACAGCCCCTGAGTGAGGAATAACCAGCAAATGAGCGATACAATCCTGATCCACAGCAGAGTTCCTCAAGAAGTACTGCAAAGTACTGATCTCTACAATCCTACTGCGTTCGAGCTGGAAGTGCACAGCATGTCTTTAATTTCTTCACCCTCCATGTAGTCTTTTTGCTTTTTCCACCTGTGTGTGTAATTGATGGGGTAAAGCATATAACAAATTCTTGGAAAATAGTTCTTCAGTGTCCAACAGAAGAAGAAGAGTTATGAAATTAACTGTCATCACTCAGCCTCTTATTCTTGCTACTTTGCAATCCTTTTTCTGCAAATGTTTAATTCTTATTAAAATGATTCTGATTTGCATCAAAGAATTAGAATTTTGGTTTTCATTTCTCCTGCTATAGATAAAAACTCTCAACTCTGTAGGCACTTAAGGGGAGGGAGGTAAAGGGAAAAATCTCAAGCCCTTGTATAGGATGAGGTTCAGACTTCAAAAGCACAGCTGAAATGGCCCAGCCATCAATGAGGTCAGTCTGCCTTTGCTGTACTCAGTTTATTACTAGTGTTTGCAAGTAAGAATCTTCCCTCCCTAACTGGGCTAGGTCCCTGTAATAACATGGTGTTAGCAAGTAACTACACTGAACTCCCCTCCTCTAACAAGCCTCTTGTACCTCTTCCCTGATCTGACCAGGAGCTGCTCCTATGGTGGCAATGAGGTGGGATTCAAAGCCAACTATGAGAGAAGGGGTTGCAGCTGAGGTGCTCAGGAGGGAGTGATGCTCCTGAGTGGAAAGGATTTTAGGGAGGTTGGGAGAGGTGGGCAAAGGATATCAAAGCACAGGGCTGCTGAGAGGGCAAAGAGGAGGCTATGGGGTAGAGAAAGGAAACCTTCAGAGAAGAACAGGCTCTCTAGGAGACCTCTTGGGTGAGAAATATTGCAGGTCTTTTATCAGGAGAAGCTTGAAGTCAGAGCTGCAGAATAAAGGGGCTAAAAATGGCATTTTCTGTTGTGAAGGCTTCCTATGAAGACAAAGCAGGGAACCATGGGGAGCTAAATGTGCAGTGGTAGTGCAGTTCACCCTCTAGCTTATGGTTGGAAAAATAYGTACAGACTTATGATCTTTTCTACCTTCTAAGCTCTCTAGGCACYATAGCTATACCCTATCAATTCTTTACTTAGATACCTTGGAAACTTTCATTTCTTTCTTTAAGGTTTAATAGAAAATTAATWCATTTTTCCTCGTAGACTGTTACTGAGGGTAGAGTTTCAATATCTGAGTGATCACCTGAGGTTCAAAGAGATGCATCAAAGACTTACCTGGAAGAACTTTTCACTTAATCCTAATTACATGCTGTTTTTAGGAGAGACTTTAAGTTTATTAATGTATTTTTTTATTCCTCTACTAATATAAATAGGTAATCAGTAAATATACCATGTTCACCTTTCCAGGAAGCCAAATTTTTCAAAAGTATGATTAATATGTATATGAAAAATGGGGGGATAGAGAGAGAGAGAAAATAGGACAAACCCCTTCTGAACTGGAGGCTACTGCACTGTATTTGTACATTTACAATCTCTGATTTTCCTATTACGTTGAACAGGGCATTTCTCTCTATAGTGCAGASCTGTTACTGAACAGGCACATACGTGAGACTTTCATCATAAAAATGGTTATGATAAATAGGTGGGGAAAAAAAACATTAGAAGTACAATTTGATGCAGCAAGCTTTTAATGATATCAGAAAAAGAATACATTTCCAGAGTCTCCAAGTATGAAACTGCTCTCCAAGAAGGTATACATTCATAGATGATCTTTCTTTCCATGTGTTAGATGTTGATTTGGAGAAATAGGAGCTACTCTGAACAACTTTATGTTATATGTTTACCCTARGCAGTTGGGAAATGCGAGGAGAGAAACATTATGTCAGAAATTGAAAGAAGAATTTAAAAGGAGAAATTTCATAGGGACTGAAGGGGCACAGCTCCATGGTCCTGAATCAGAGCAGTGGAAGCTCAGAGCTCTTCAGCTGCAAACCYGTTGCATCTTGCTTGCCGATTATTCCTCACTCAGGGGCTGTTCCTGCAGGATTTAGCATGGCCCRCAGCTTCCACGGCGGTACCTGCTGTACCGGTAGGAGTAGGGGCTGCAGTATCCAGCCCCATAGGATCTTCCATAGCCACAGAGGCCCCCATAGCCCAGGGAGGAGCCCCCATAGCCATAGAGGCCTCCATAGCCACCCAGGCCCCCATAGAGGCCCCCATAGCCATAGAGGCCCCCATAGCCCCCATAGCTACTCAGGCCCCCATAGCCCAGGGAGGAGCTCCCAGAGCTCAGGGAGGCTGCAACGACTGGTGCTCCGGASGAGCCCACGACGGACTGCTGGGGGAAGGAGCTGAGGATGGGGCCAGGGAAGGTGATGACCGAAGGGGGTGGCTGGATCACGACCGTCGAGTCGGGGCACTGCCGGACGCAGGGCTCGTTGCAGCTGTCAGCGAGGGGCTGSGGGCAGGCGATGCCGCTGTTGGTGGTGGGGCACAGGTCGTAGCAAGACATCTTGTGGTGGTGGAGGTAAGTCTGCAAGACATTTTTGTTAATGATAAAGAAATATCAATCATTAGGTTATGATGCTGGACAGTCAATCAGGTCATCAGTAATAAAGCCGGGAACTAAATACATTTTCTACAACAATTTTCTTTCTTGTACTGTAATCTAAAGCCTATTGACTTTAAYATGCAGATGTTACATACTATTCATTTGTGCCTTCTTTATTTGCGGTAAAGCTAGCTTGTGAGGTATTACATTAGAATCAGTTAATATTTTTAACTTAATGAGCTTGATCATTTCCTTTAAAAAACTCAACACATCTCTGTTGAACATTGCCAAAATTATGTCCATATATATGAACAATTCTTTATCTTCTAAAATGGACAAAGGAACTCTCTGAGGCATTATAATGCTTTAAGTTTGGGATTCGAAACTGCTATACATACCCCCAGTGTTCACTTACATAGTCTGTCTTCACCAGGGCCCAGTATCGAATGAGAAGAAAAACATTTCAAGAAAAAAMCAATTCTAGAACACTGACAACCAGGTGGTACAGGGAGAGAGCCTGACTCTAAGTTAAAATCAAGAGTTACTAACAAGAAGTTAAGTTTTACAGAATATGGAAGAAATTTGACTTACCCAATTCACCAAGGAGAGCAGGATGAGAGAAGTGGATAGAAAGCCTGAGTGGAGAGAGCTTTTATACAGCTCCTTAGATTGCCTGGGGCATGTTAGGCATCCCATGCGTGAGCTCATAATTAGATACCAACCCCAAACTGCAGGACACGTAGCTCCTCAAAGTACTGAAATTGTTTTTGCGTGTTACAGGCACTTCAAACCCACGTATAGTGTGATATGTGATTTCCACCACAGAGATCACCATTATGTCTGGGCTTCACGTGTAGAATTATTTTGTATTATTCCATTGCTTTATTTAGAGTTATGGGAGGAACTTAACTGACTCCATTTATTTAGGAGTCCTGGATAATTAAGATCATAGGATGACTATCATTTCTTTTGTCTGGATACAGGTCTTTCAGTTTAATAAATTCAGGCAGTAGTATACATGGAAACAAAATTAATTTTCTCTTAGGAGTTCAAATGAAATTTGGAGACTTAATTCTGCTGTTTAGCACTATTTTCATCTACTCAATGCAAGCAAATACAATAGTCAGAAAACCAGGGACATCTTCCAGTGGCTTTTAGAGGATTCTCTGCTAGTTATCTTTACTCCTAGGGAACAGAGAAATATTTCACTTGGCAGTTGCAAGTCTCTCTGGAAACTGATTTTTCTAAGTTATTTCAACAAATTTCACTTTCCTTTATATTTTATCATGTTTTCTCCTCCTATTATTAAGAAAAGTACCTTGCAAGATAGGAATAAGAGAGGCAAGTAAATCAGAAAGTGGTAAGATGTGATTAGTGAAAAGAATTCTTGCCCTGACACAGTAAAGGCAGAACCCATTGTTTTCTAGGAATTATTTTCTGTTAATACTTTGGCTAACGTAAGTAGATTTCTGTTCTTGGACCAATGTACGCTTGAATAAAAAGGAAGGTAGAGCTTATTTAAAGAAAATAAAAGAAATGATGTTCCAAAAGTGTTATAAACCATGAACTGATTATAAGAAAGACCTAAGTGACCTTGACTTATTTAATATGATAATCTTTCATAATAACAAGTGCGCACATTCAGATGTTCTTTGTATATAATTATAAAACTGCATATACTAGCTATTAATGGGTGTTTGCGAGGTATTAAAAAATCCCTTAGAATGTTCTCGGAAATCACTGGGACAGTTTTATAGCTCAGGAAATCTCCTAATGTATCTCAAGAGTTGGAAAAGCTCATCATTTAGAGATGATAGATGATAAGAAGATAACTATGCTGATGATTGAGCCAACAATAGCAGCATAAACAAAGAAGGAAACCTCAGCAAAACTGGAGCCAGCCTTTGCTTTGCCTACTGACTTTCCAGCTCATAAGTGCAGAGATCAGAAGGGCAGAGAAGAAACAATGATGAGCAAACAGGGCACCAGTAAGGTTCACATATTCCAAGTTGAATCAACRTGAATTGTTAATGCTACTAAACTGTGGCTTGGTCAGTCTTTAACTCTGAAATCTCACTTCACAGCTGTCCTATTCCCCTGGAAAAGAAAGGCTTTATTTCTAGTAGGATTAAATCTAGACTTTCTCATCTTCTACAAAAAGAAAAACATTACAAATACAGATATCCCTCGCTTTAGAACCAAATTCTGCTTTAAGCTCTAATTTGAAGGTTAAATAAAACCTAAAGGATGTTTAGGGCATCTGCCACTGTGTTGAGAGATACTCACAAAATAATTCGATTCCAAGAGTACTGAAAAATCACCAAGGGTTCCTATAAGAACTGTATCAYACTTCAGACAGAATAACTAAGCCAGCAGAAAATATTACATGCCTTGTGAGGATTTAATGATAAACTGTAATTTATCTTTAAGAAGGTGGAAACCTGGTGTAAGGGACTTAGAACGAAACACCACACAGCAGGTTATTTCTGATAAATACCTGAGCATCATCATCGTGTAAGCCAGCAAGAGAAGTAAATATGTATAAGCAGCTTAATACAGGGTGCAGCTCCAAAGAGGATAGAAAATGGATAGTAATTTCATGAATCATATTTTAAGATGAAAGATGCATTAATTTTACCCATTGGTGTTTTAGATGAAAGAACTTTGTGGTGTAACAGGCATGTTATGTTACATGATAATTGGAATCAAGTAAACAGAAAGCAAAACAATTTCATCACTTTGCGGAGGTATCAATACAAAAAATGTGCAGTGTCAACTAATTAGATCCACATTCACAGAACCGGCTCTCATCCCCCAGGCAGTCAAGGGATTGTATAAAAGCGCTCTCCACTCAGAGTTCTTCCAAACGTCTTTCTTCACTCATTCTTCTTGGTGAATTGGTAAGTCTGATTCCACTTTTTGCAGTTACTAGAGTACCTCTTTGCTATAACCTTTAATCTAAGGTGATCTTTTCCATTTGTGATCAGTGGGTGAAGTTTTAGGTGAAAAGATAAGGTTTTCCAAAATTGTTAAAGGTGTTAGCTCTTTTCCACACTTGAGATTTCTTTGWAAGTAAATGCAAATCTGGAAGTTTCTTTATATGGTAGAGAAACAGTTTTGTTATTTATTCACTTTCAGTAGATAAAGAAATGTAGCTAATTCATGGATTTTACTTTTCTGTTTGTTTATATCGGTGGCTGAAAATAAACATTATGTCCATTATGTCCAGATCACTTGAGGTTCTTGTATGTTAGAGACGCATGGTTATGAATGCTAGCAGAAATAAGGAACTGGGCTATATAGAATATGATATAGGAAATAAGAGCTGTTGAAAATACACTRTAATAGATTGATTTCATAAGTAGAGAGGAGCATAGAGGGAATAAATGCATTCTCAGATGAGGCACTGGATTTTCGGTGTAAATGGGGGAATATCATTTGGAGTGAGATTTCTAAAAGAACTTGGAGCACAGAATGAAAAAGCTGTGCTGCTAAGCTGGTCCTAAACATCTCCATGCACCAATTCAATGTTTGGAAACTGGGGATAATAATATTTGCAATTTTCTTGGAGTAGTCTCATTAAGCAAGTTAGTGAGTAAATCTGAATAAGGAATACCTTTAATCTCTGTTTCCATAAGGCTCAGCACAAACAGGATCAGTGGGAAGGAAGAGTCAGTGTCACAAAATTATGCGTAACGACACACTCCATCCTTGGGGAGTCCTAGTCCTTGCAGCTGTGTTGACTCACCAAAGGATGTGAGCAACTAATCTAACCATTCTGATCCTTTTTTTCATTTCTAATGGATATAGGTAGATCTGTGTGTGTCAAAATACTCTTCTCTGAGGAAAGTCAGGGAACAATATAGCATTTTTAGGAATGTAAATACTGTCTTGTGCTTAGTAAAATTGCTCTGTGATGCAGYTGACCTCCATCATCACAAGATGTCTTGCTACGACCTGTGCCTCACCACCAACGATGGCATCGCCCGCCCCCAGCCCCTCGCTGACAGCTGCAACGAGCCCTGCGTCCGGCAGTGCCCCGACTCGACGGTCGTGATCCAGCCACCCCCTTCGGTCATCACCTTCCCCGGCCCCATCCTCAGCTCCTTCCCCCAGCAGTCCGTCGTGGGCTCGTCCGGAGCACCAGTCGTTGCAGCCTCCCTGAGCTCTGGGAGCTCCTCCCTGGGCTATGGGGGCCTCTATGGGGGCCTGGGCTATGGGGGCTATGGTTCTCTGGGTTATGGGGGCCTCTATGGCTATGGGGGCTCCTCCCTGGGTTACAGGGGCCTCTATGGCTATGGAAGATCCTATGGGGCTGGATACTGCAGCCCCTATTCCTACCGGTACAGCAGGTACCGCCGTGGAAGCTGTGGGCCATGCTAAATCCTGCAGAAACAGCCCCTGAGTGAGGAATAACCAGCAAACGAGAGATACAATCCTGATCCACAACTGAGCTCCTGAGTAAAAAGGCAGAGCATCAAGAATTACCACTTCATAAAGTGGAGTTAGAGGTGTTCGGCATTTTCATTTATCTTTTGATTTCTCCACTTGTTCCACCTCATTTATGCTTCATCTTCTCCTCCGTGCTCCAGGCACTGGCCAGCTCTGTAACAGCACCATTGCCCCCAGGGCGTTTTTCTCGCCCGGCAAGAGCCACTGCATGGCAGAAGCCTGAAGCCATGCCTTGGTGGAAGCCGGAGCTGACCAGCTGCCTGCCTTGGCCTTGCATGTCTGTCTCCAGTCTACGCTGTCATCCCATTGCAATAAAATGAGTGTGCAACCAAAGCCTGCCTYTCTCGATTGCCTTCCARCGTCCTTGGTGGGGTCAAAGTCYGCCGTGCACCCGTGGCCCCTGTGSTGCAGCTGAGGACAGTGTCTGAGCCGCAGAAGAGCAAGGCTGCTCTCCCYTGGGCTCTGCTCTTGCCCCTTGCATTGCTGCTGCCCAGCAGCAGTGCCGGGCAGGGGGGGGACCCTGAGTGCAGGGGGCTCCCATGCCTCAGGGACGGCGASCGCCACGGCCTCTGCACACCTCCAGCCTCCCTGGGCTCGAGCAACGCTGCCCAAGGGCCTTGGAGGGAGGCAGGGCCAATGCCTGGTGCTGCTCCCCCTCCTTCGTCCCTCAGCKAGTCCGCTCTCTGCCCTGCCACACGCAAAGCCAAGACGGTGCTTCCCCATCTGACCCCCAGCAGCAGAGACCCCTGGACGTGGTGCCCTTCAGGCGTGGGGAGGATAAATGTCTACCTGGGCTCCACTTTGTGTTACCCATCTAATTGGATGGGGAGAAGGTCCTTCTGTCTGTAATGTGTATCAGGGCTCGTCTCCAATCCTTGCTAGTGGTTAATCATCTCTTCCAGTCATTTCCAAGGCAAATTCTTGGAGGACATATCAAAATCAAGAGAAAAAATGAAATTTCCTTATCCTACATTAATAACCATGTTCTGCATCCAAAATCCTGAGGGGTTGAAGGGGAGGGGCTCATGTCAGAAATCTATCTGCCCAGTTTTTCATTACTACTGAGCTGAAATTATATCCTTGGATCTCTCCTACACTAAATTTTCTAGCACCTGGACTTCTAGTAGTTAGGGGTGGGTGGGCGTTCTGTAGTTAAGCATTTTAACATTTTCATTCCGTTTATTTTTGCATTCTCACAGGYAATGTACTAGAAATCGTGGCACTGTCTTCCAATCTAAAGTAAAAGCCTGCCCTGAAGTTCCTTCAAAGTATATTCAGGAAAGAAACAATAGGAGGAAGGGAAACAATGGGAGACAATTTTTTAGATATGTATCTGATGAGCAAAGATCAAGCTCTACTCCTTTATTGTTAAGTGCTGCTATGATAGCTGTTGCCTCAGGGAAGTTGTGGCCAAATCAGTAAGTCAGCTGCATGAAGTAAAAAGAAAAGGAACTGATGCTTTACACGGTCTTTTCTCTACATATGACTTCGCTGGGATTCTTTCAAAGAAAACCTGCATGCGTAAATGTATTATTTCTTGCACTGAAGGAATTCTTACTGAAAGTAAGAAGTTAAGCTAGTGCTACRAAAATGTGAGATAGATTTTAACACATAATTTCTTTGCCTCTGCATGTAACTAGGTATGTCAGATTGCCGTGTGCTGGAATTAATAATGAGCTGAAATCAACAGTATTCTGACAGTATACTTTAGTCAAGAAATTTGCTTTTATTTTAAGACAATACTAGATGAAAGCTGATGCCACTGGCCTGCATCTCTATGGCTCAGTGGTCTCTCYTCCTCTGAACAAAGCCCTCTTTCTCCAGCACTGGCTCAGCTGAGGGCAGTTCCTGGGACAGTTTTATGAGAGGAATTCCCCCCCCCCCTTTTTTTTGGTCTTTGCACTGCTCAATACTCTCAGCCTCTAAGAGACGCTTTATTCAAATGATATTCAATCACAGCTGAACCACTGAGATCCAAATTCCAGCTTTTCCCCGATGCACTTCATGAGACTCCCAGCTGGATGCGTGTTGTCTCAGGTGGCAAATGCCTAGCCCAGGATAACAAGCCCTGGTGAGAGCTATTAGCACCAGGCTAATACAATTGCATAGCTTCTGTTTGGGTTGGATGCCTGGGGCAGCGTGAGCTCATGTCTGATTGCAAAACATTCTAGATATAGAGATACCCATCCTATCGGTGTCTAATGTTTTATGGAAATTATAGGCATGGAGTGAGGTAACTAGGCTGGTTACAAAAGATCAGTCTTAGAACACCTTTAATTACCTGCTTGCATTGATGGCGTTGGAACATCATTTGGGAGTGCTCCATGTTACATGCAGATAACATACAGTTGAGWGGCATTAAACAGATGGGAAGCAAAGACTAGAAAAACTAGATGTCTTAACATATGGGAATAACAGTAATGGGAAGATCTTTAGTAATACTGTGCAAAACCAAGCACCTGGGGAMTATGGAGAATAGCGGTAAAATAAGGATCAGAAATCATGAAAATCAGAAAATATGATAGAAGAGGGAAAATATTCAGGGCAGCTTCAAGAAAGTGATGTATTGTACAGGGAGATGGCATGCTCTGGAGAGAATCTGTTGTAAATACAGAGCAGCAGAGAGTACTGGCAATATGTCAGAATTTGTGAAAACAAGGTGAACAGTATGCCCAAACATCCTTTTACTGACTTGTCATTGTTTCTGCAAAAGGTGAAGAGAATCCACAGTCTCTAAATGGAAGTAATCTCAAGCAAGTTAATCCTTTATGTATCAGAAAATGGTGAAAAAATAACCTTGTAAGCTGGATCATGCTAAGTAACACTAAGCAAWAAGATGATCTTCCTTAATATATGTTAGCATTTGACCCACAGAGAGTTACAAATTCCTTGAGAATGTAAATACACCAAATCTCTTGAATTTGAAGATTGGGATAATGAGATGGAGACAACACTTCTTCTTTTGGAGTTACATGAAGAGATGCTAAGCGACTATCCAGCAATATTGGAAAATTACGATCTAATATATATASATCTGTGTATATCAATATTTCTTTATGTGAATATGTATATTTGTTGAAAGAGATGGTGAATTCTGATTGTCCCACTCCACATTCGTTATGACACTTAGGTCAAATAAACATTGTCTTCTCAGCTAACAAAGACATTTCCCCTGTGCACTGAGGACCTCTCCCGCTGCTGGCAACCAGCAGCGCCCCACAGTCCCCGCCCTGCCTGCTCACCAAGGCAGGGTCCTGAGTCGTCCCCTGGCCAAATACCGGCCGACCCCGCTTTCYCCCACCACCCAGCTCTCGTGCACTGCGTGGATGGAAGCAGGGACGGAGACACTCGCTAGATGCAGGAAAGCTTTATTGTGCCAGTAGGGC
>NW_028186703.1:0-2182 GCF_003343005.1 Rhea americana
GGCGAGGCGGCCTCGGGGCCTGCCGGCCGGCCCGGAATGGCACTATCCGGGTAACAGGGCTAACCGGAAAACTCGGGGCGTTCCTGCAGCGCCTGCTTCGGGCTCCCGTGGCCGCTTCGCCGGTGCTGGGCAGGGCTGTGAGCGGGGAGCGGGCACGGCCGGGAGGCACGCATGTGCATCCCTGGGCGCGCGTGTGCGTGAATGCCTCCGTGTGTGCGTGCAATCATCCGTGCATGTGTGCAAACATCCGTGCGTGCAAACATCCATGCGTGCACGAACGGCTCTGTTCGCGGGGGCGTGCGTGAACGGCTCCACATTCGCGCGTGTGCAGGAGYGGATCCGTGCACACGGGCGTGCGTGCACAGATGCGTGCGGGCGTGGGTGGATTTGGTCGAGCGAGCGTGCGTGAGCGGACACGCGCGTGCATGAGCGGCTCCACGTGTGYGCCAGCGGCTCCGTGTGCACACGGGGGCTCGCGCGGCTCGGGGAGCCCGGCTCGTTTGCCATGGCATGGGAGTTGGGGGGGGGGGATCATTTGCCACCCGAAGGGAGACAGAAGCACTGCCGGCGTTACGCGGCGCTTGCGTGATGCAAYGAGCCGCGTTTCCGTGCCGTTTCTCTGCTTTCGGAGGTTTTCCTGTTTGCCGTTCGCTCGGAGGCAGCCAGTTTCCTCGCAAAGCAGCCGTCGCCCGAATGGGGAAGCAGCGAGCGGAGCCGGCTGCCGGGCCGGTGACGGCCGCCGCGGCCGAGCGGGTGCCTGCCTGGGGGGACGCGGGCGCACACGGGTGGCCCTCGCCCCCTGCGCCTGGCTGAATGGCAACGAAGGAGGGGGAAGGATGCCGGGGTTCGAAACAGCTTGCACCCCCCCCAAAAAAAAAACCTTTCCCCTGTGCCCAGCACCGCCCCGAGCTTTATGCACATTTTCCACCGGAGCCGCGGYGGGATGAGCTGTCCTCGGAGGGTGGCCGGCGGCAGGGCGCCGGGGCGAGCACCCGCGGGTGACGCGGGGCCGCGGGGTGACTCACGGGGCCCCGCGCGGGGCCCCTTTCCCGCGGCTGCCCCAGCCACGCTCCCCGCTTATCTCCAGCGCGCTCGAGCCCCGCTCCCGCCTGCAAGCGACCGGAAAAGTGTCACGGCCGAGAGTCACGGGACGGTCGTCGCCGCGCCACCGGGAGCACGCGCGCCGGCGAGCGGCCGGCCCTTCGCCTTCGGCAGCCGAGCGGCTTTTCCTCTCCTCCCCCCCCTCCCCAAACCTGCCGAAATCCCTGAGTCATGGGGCCAAAATAGAAACGGCCTCCGGAGCGTTTTGGCCTCCGGAGCGTTTTGGTCTCCGGAGCGGTTCGGTCCCTCTTCCCCGCCGCGCGGAGCTGGGGTTTGGGGGGGGGGAGCAGGAGCAGCACTGGCACAGCGGTGGCAGCTCTTAGCGATGCCAAATTTAGAGGTGCCAGGAGCGGGGGGGGGGATTTGGAAAGGCGGCTGGTGGGAGCCACCTTCCCGCCCCGAAAACCCGGCCTCGGGCTCACCCCGAAAACCCGGCCTCGGGCTCGCCGCGCCACGGAGAAAGTGATTTCCGGCAGGAAAGTGCTGCGCGCTCTTAATCAGCCGCTTCGCCGGTGATTCACCGGCGGCACGGGAGATCCTCGCCCGGCGGCTCGGGCTCTGCTTCGCGCTCCGCTCTGCCCTTCCCAAACGAGCAGCCGGCGGGTGGATCCCCCCCCCCCCCAAGCCGGGATGCCGGTGGTCCCCAGGGCAGAGCAGCGGGGCCCCCGGGGCGGAGGCGGGCGCCGAGGCTCCCGGCTGGAAATCCCCATGGGAAGGCTCCCGAGCCAGCCTGGTTTCCACCCTGCCGGAGCCGCGGGCGCCTCTGGCCGCGACAGTGACACCTCCAGGCTCTTTCCCCTCCGCTTTCCGCCACTCTATTCCCAGCTTTYCCCCCCCTCCCGTAGCTGGGATTTCCACCTCCAGGGCTGCAAGCTGGAGAACCCCCCTCTCCCGCCCCCCGGCATCCCTGTCTTTGGGATCCGAYGGCTGCCGGAGCGGGAGAAGCGGCAAACAGAGGAGCTGTTTGTCCTCCCCGCCGGGGCCGGTTGTTTATCCGCAGCCGGAGCCGTTTACATCAGCGACTGGTCGCGCTCTGAGAGTCAGGTGTCCGCGGGCCGCCCGAGGGACAGACGGACGGGCG
>NW_028186703.1:2567-4049 GCF_003343005.1 Rhea americana
GTGGGGGGGACACGCGGCCGGGGACCCCCCCCCGGCTGCCATCCTTGCACCCCGATAGCAACCCGGGTCGGGGGGCGGAGAGGCGCCGCTGCCGGGGACCCTGGGCACCGGCGAGGGACGGCGCTGAGCCCGCTGCGGCGCTCGGCACCGCTCGGCTCGCGCCTTCTCCAGGTTCGGAGCTGTTAAAATCCGTGTCCTCGCTCAAGCGCTGCCGCCCGGCCTGGAGCAGAGGGGACGATGGCGCTTGTCCCCTCCGGCGCTCCTGGCCCCAAACCCTTCCCGGGCCCCGGCTCAGCTCGGCTTGGCTCGGCTCGGCCGAGCAGCAGCTAAAGCACATCTGGCTCTGATTTTCCGTCCCCAAGCCGCGGCGCGGAGCCGCTGCCCCGGGAAAGCCCGCGGGCCGCGGGGCCGAGGAGCCCGGCCAAGCGCCGCCGCGAGCGGCGCCCGGCGGGGCGGCTGCGCGGAGCTGGAAGCGCGTCCGGAAGCCCGGGCTCTCCATGACCTCACCGCCACGCGCCCCCGGCATAGGAAGGAGGAGAGGAAACGCAGGTTTATTTAAAAATAACCTTTCGCCCCGGGCTTTTCCTGGGGGAGTCAGCATGGCTCTGCCGGCCGCGAGGGCGAGCGGAGCCAGGGGACCCCCCGCCCCGGCTGCGACCCGCTCCCGTGGGTGCAGGGGTGGTTGGGATGGGGCCGGGGGGGTGGGGGACAGCAGCGGCCGTTTTCCGCACGTGTCGTGGCCTCCCGCTCCGGAGCCGGGATTCGGGTCCCGCGGGAAAGGCGGGATTCAGCGAGGAGCGGTGGCTCGAGCCAGCGCCGCGATCGCCAAGCCGAGCAGTGAGCGCACGGAGGGAAATTCCAGTCCCGGAGAAGGAAAAAAAAAAAAAAAAAAAAAAAAAAAAAAAAAAAAAAAAAAAGGAAAAAAAAGAAAATAACTTTCCCCATGAGCACGAAGCAGCCTGGGGACAGGGATGGGGATGGGACACCAGCACCCCGAGCGAGTTTATGCCGGTGCTGGAGCCGGCAACCAGTGGTTTTTCCGCGGTCGCAGGTTAATCCGCACGAAGCCGCCGCAGCGCCAGCGCCGCAGAGCAGCGGGCCACCAGCCAGCGGCAGGTTCCGCTGGCAGAGCCAAAACCGCGCTCGGCGCCTCCACCGATGCTCCYGCTCCCGGGAGCCGCCGCCAGAGCCCGGCTCCGGCCCCGAACCCAGAACCTGCTCCGAGCCCCTGGCTGGGCTCTGCGGGCCCTTAGTGCCCCCAAAGAGCCCCAAAACAGAGAATTGCCCCTGCTAAAAAGGGATGGGGAGAGGTGGGGAGACGATGGGAGAGGACAGGACAGGAGGAGACATGATGGGAGAGGGTGGGAGATGATGGGAGAGGGTAGAAGATGGTGGGAGAGGGTGGGAGATTTGATGATGGGACAGGATGAGAGCTGATGGGAGACCATGGGCGATGATGGGAGAGGGTGGGAGGTGATGGGA
>NW_028186703.1:4154-9623 GCF_003343005.1 Rhea americana
ATGAGAGCCGATGGGAGACCATGGGCGATGGTGGGAGAGGATGGGAGAGGATGGGAGGTGATGGGACAGGATGAGAGCCGATGGGAGACCATGGGAGATGATGGGAGCCCGACATCCTCCTCTTCATCACCCCCAGCAACCCTCTGCCGAGCCGGGGAGGCAAATTTACCCTCCGCYGCCCCAGGGTCACCCTCCGGCAGCCGGTGCCCAGCAGAGCCCAGCGTCACCCGGTGCTGAGCACCGGCCGAGCGCTTCTGCCCCCTCCCTGGAAAAGCCAAGCGTTGCCGAGCGGTGCTCAGCACCCGCGGCGTCCCAGCCCCGGCCCCGTGTGGGCCGGCTCCAGCCGGGGGTGCTGGGCAGGCTGGCGGGGGATTTCCGCCGGCGGAGCACCGGTGCGGCGAGGGGTGGGGGGATGAACTCAGCCTCCCCGGCGTGGGCGACGCGCCTGCTCGTCGCCTTCCCGCCGCCTCGGGGACGGGCTCGTGCCAGCGGCAGGAGCGATGCCGCCTGGACGCAGCGCCCCGGGCTGCCCGGACGCCTGGGCCCCGTGCCCGGCTCTGCTGGGGCAGGTGGCTGCGGTTCACGGCACCGGGGCGGCCAGATCGGCGATCCGGGGCTGCAGCTCACCCCGCCCGGGGGAAGGTCGCAGCTTTGGGGCCGTTTCCTTCAGTTTTCGCACATTCCAGCGAGGCTTCGCTGCTGAGTCACGCTTGGCCRGCGGAGGGGACCGGAGCCGAGCAGAAGGGATCTGCCCACTGCCTCGTTCCCTCCCTCCCCGGCCTTGGCAGCCGGCTGGGGCCAGCAACTCGCCGGCTGCAGTGGTCAACGGGGAAGAGGAACTCGCCGAAACTGCTCCCAGGAGGAAAAGCAAGCGCTCGGCATGTCAGAGCCCGCCGGCCACCCAAACGGCCTGGGCCACCCTCACCCCCAGGGCACCCTCGCCCCGAGCATCCTCCTCCCCGGGGCACCCTCGCCCCCAGGGCACCCTCACCCTGAGCATCCTCCTCCCCAGGGCACCCTCACCCCCAGGGCACCCTCGCCCTGAGCATCCTCCTCTCTAAGCCACCCTCGCCCCCAGAGCACCCTTGCCCCAAGCATCCTCCTCCCTGGGACACCCTCACCTCCAGGGCACCCTCACCCTGAGCATCCTCCTTCCCAGGGCACCCTCACCCCCAGGGCACCCTCACCCTGAGCATCCTCCTCCCTGGGGCACCCTCGCCCCGGAGCACCCTCGGCCTGGAGGATCCTGCTCCCTGGAGCACCCGCACCCTGGAGCACCCGTGCCCCAGGTGTCCCCTCTCCAGTCCCATCAGCACCACGGAAAAGTCTTGCTTCAGCAGCCCGGCGGGGTGCTGGGCACATCTGTGATTTGGGGCAAATCTCTGGGGTTTTGGGGCCAGGCTACTTCCCCCCCACACACACAACCCCCCTTCCCAGCGAGCCCCAAGATGGACGAGCAAGCCGCGGCCTCCGCTGCTGGGGGGAGGCCGCATCCTGCCCTCCCAGCGTGCGCCCGGCTCCTGGCCTGGCGCTGTGTTTTCCAAGCCAAAAACCAGCTGCGGTTTGGATGAAAAGAGGAAATTTTTCCTTTTCCTCCACCGGAGGAACGAGAGCGGCGCAAGGCGAAGCGGCTCCGCGTCCCGGGCGGCCCCGCGCACCAGCTGCTTCACTCGCTTCCCTGCTCCCCCGCGAGAGCTTTTACGTAGCCGACGCAAAGTCCCTGCGAAAAACGACGTTTCGGGGACCCCTTTTATTCCCGTTTCCTCCCGGCCATGGCCCGGGATGAGTCAGAAATCCGAAGCCATAATAATAAAAAAGGAAAGCGAAGGAGAGGGGAGCAGCGGAGGCCCCCCGCGCCGCCAGATTTGTGCCTCGCCGGCCACGCGGCGGCTCCTGCCAGAGCCTAATTAATTAATTAACGCTATCGACAGCCCTCGGGGTCGGAGGCGCCCGGCAGTACCGCTCCGTCCCTCCTCCAGCTTGGTGAAGACATCGCATCCCGAGCACCTTGCTCCAGCCCTGCTGGCTGCTCGAGCCCCTGCACGTGAGGAATCTCATAGGGAATAACGGTTTTCCAGGTTCTTGGGGAAACCATCCCGGTTTGCTTTTCCTTCACCTTGTCTTCAACGCGAGCTATGTCCATCAGCGTCGCAGCCACTGGAGACCTCCGAGCTTGGGAAGAATCCAGTTCCGTTAGATTTGTCCTCAACATGCTACTTGTAGATAGCAAGAGACATGGAGAGATGCCAAAAAAAAAGGAAAAAAAAAAAGAAAAAAAAAAAGGAGGAGGGAGTATCCAAGTCCTCGGAGATTTGGAGACTCTTCTCCAAAAGCTTACGCAGAACGTTTTTAGGACGTCCTTCAGCCACTTGTAGGTTGGCAGATGGTCACAGCTACTCCCAAAATCTGAGCACGGTTCTCCYCCAGTGTTCAGCAGAAAGCGTGTGGGGCTGAAAAAAACGAGCAGAGATGACTTGTTTTCATTCTCCGGCCAACTTCCCTGGAAGCCAAACAATAGGAAAGGTCAAACATTTTCCATACTAAGTATTTCTTGATAGAATGCTATTTTCTGGCAGAAAATATTTGTCTTTCAAGGAAAACCAGCCACTTGTGTCCATTCAGCTGCTCCGTGTCCCAGTAACCCCTGACTGTTCCAGTCCAGAAGTGACACTGGGTGATTCGCTGCTGCGATGTGCTGGCCCGTGTTTCCACCTGGCCTCCATCTCCCATCCCAAGCTGTGATTCGTGGCCACCTCAGGATGGGAGGGTGTCGGGACACAGTGGAGATCCCATCTGACAGGTGGAAACACAGGCAAGAAGATCACTGGGAGCTAGAACTCCCACAAAACACCGTAGCGGCGTTTCCGCCTGAAAAGAGTTGGGATTTGGGCCAAAAGGTCTCCGTGCTCRTATTCCTCCTCCCATCTCCTTCTGCTACTTCTGCACCTTTTTGCAACCAGCTTCTACCTCCTGCCCCCAAGGATGAATCGGGCCCAAGAGACCTTCCGCTGAAGGCACATCCAATGCTGCCTGAGGGTCAACTTCCCCCGCGTCCCGCTCCGGCGATACCCTGAGAACCACCTCACGGGGGCTTTCCTCAGCCTAGCCCGAGCCGTTTCTCAAAGCTGATGCTATCTGGGTGCCTTTCACAATTTCCTCCTTTCCTTCTTGGTCAAGTGTCACCGTGAGACACGCCGGAAACGGG
This sequence comes from Rhea americana, assembly GCF_003343005.1. Taxonomy (NCBI): domain Eukaryota; kingdom Metazoa; phylum Chordata; class Aves; order Rheiformes; family Rheidae; genus Rhea; species Rhea americana. Next base: position 7,360 of record NW_028186703.1, read on the forward strand.
TGATCTCCAGGCGTCACGCACCGGGCAGCAGGTCAGGGTGGCCGCTCCACACTGGGGGAAATGGGAGCTGGTGGCTCTCGGAGGCCTGGAGCTACGTCCTGCTGACCATGAGGCAACGTGAGTTTTGACTCAGACGAGCAAGTCACCGTCCTGCAGGTTCCCCTATTCTTTTTTGGAAGCGAAGCTCTTATCACAGCCCGACATGACGTTGCCCAGCCGCGGGCGGGTGAGCCGGGCGAAGCCTTTTTTGGCCATATCTCCTGTCCCCTGACCAGCTCATGATCATATGCTCCCATCCGTGGGGGCCAGATGCTTGTGTGTCTCCCTTATTCATCTCCTTAATCACTCGCTTGAGCTCCTGGGAAGACCACGAGCGAGGAACCGCGCTTTCTTAGGAAACACCCRGAGCTCGCGGCGGTGACGTTGGCCCCTGCTCAATAGATCAGGGCACATCCGACGTGTAGGTGGCACCAGCTGGCGGTGGCACCAGGTTCAGGCGTCCCCGGGGCGCGGAGGAGGCGTGGAGCCGGCCGGCCCCGGCCCCGCCGTGGGGCGGGCGCACCGGGATGGCGTTAGTCACCCGCCGCCGCTCATCGCCGGTGAGCCCTGCGCCCCGCGGCCCGGTTTGCCCGACGGCCCGGTTTGCCCGGTGCCGGGGCTCGTGCCGTCTCCTTCCGACGGTTTGGCCCGGTTTGTTGCATGGCAAAAGCCTTCTAGGATGTTGCTGGAGGGATTTAGGAAAGACGAGGGATGGGAAAGCCTCGGAGAACTCCTGCGGCTGCTCAGAGGAGCCGGGACGTGGTGGTGGATCGGGCCTGGGGAAACGGGTGCCGGCAGGACAGACGCCCGTGGAGCACCCCTAGGTTCAGGGTGGACGATTCGGCTGCACCTTTTGGGTGACACCAAGATGGTGACACCAAAGCCTGGGCCACCTCCATTCCCCTCCCCCCCCCCAAGATGGGTGCTTGGTCCTACCGAGGCAGCCAGGCTTCGATGGATGCATGGACGGACAGATGGACGGGTGGATTGGAAGCCCTGCAAAGCTGTGAGCCACACGGATCGGCATTCGGAGGCGGCTGCTCCCGTTTCTCTTGAGCAAGGAGAGAAAACGTGCGGGGTGGCAACGGCCAACGGGGACGTGGGGAAAGGCTGGGGACAAGTGGGGGGGGCTCAACCGAGCATCCCTCCACCTCTCCCCCAAATCATCCCGGCCGAGCCGCGGTGCGGGAAGCAGCTGCYGCTCTTTGCCGGTGGGGACATCAGACCCAGTGTCACCATCCCGGCCGCTGGCGCCAGCCGCTGGGTTCCCGCGGAGGGCGGGAGGATTTTTTTTATTATTATTATTTCTGGGCATCGCCAAGAGGAACATCCTGACCCCACGGGCCGTGCCAAGGACCGTGCCGTTCCTCCGGGCCGGGGACGAAGGCGGTTTCCCAGCCCTCGAGGGGTTAACGTGGTCCCGCGCGCGTCCCCGCTCCCCGGCAATTAGGCGGCAGGTCCGGGGGAAACCGCGGGCCCGCGGTGTGCCTCGCGCTTCGCCTCGGTGACGTGGGGCCGGATCCGGGCGGGCGGCCGGCGAGCCTGGGGACACGCCGGCGGTTGGCGCCGCTGGCCGGAGCCCAGAGCCGCGGCCGCTTTCCGGCACCGCGGTCCCCGGCGCGGCCTCTCCCGGGGCACCTGGCCGGGAGCGATGTGTCACCGGTGCTTCCAGGAACCGGCCGTGGGCACTGCGGCCCCCAGCACCGACACCCCCCCCCMAAAAATGGGCCTGATCCTGCCCAGRGCTGAGCCGGAGTCRRGCATCACCCCGGCTCCGCTTGCAAAATGCAACCAGGCTCAGGGGAYGGTGGCTGGGGAAGATGCAGTTTTCCTCCGGGAAGCAGAGCTGCCCTTTGGGAACAAACCCTGCTATTTTTGCTCATGTCGACATCGGTGATTTCTAACCCCCTCCCGCGAGAAGTGGCAAAATGCCTCAACCACCCCGAAAAGGGGAGGAAAAGCCCCCCAACCGGCCCCCATCCCCCACGCCGGCGCCGGCTCCTGCTTGTCTGTTCGCTTGGCGAAAACCAGCCCCCGGGTTTTGCTCCAAATCCTGCTTGTTTGGGTTGCTTGGAAACGCCGTTTTCTCCTTGCAAACTCAGCGCCGGGGCCGCGCTGCCGGGAGGAGACGCGGCCGGTGCCGAGCGCTGCCCGCGGCTCCCGCCCCCGGCCTCGGGCCGCGGGTTCGAGTCCCGCCGCCGGCAGACGCGGTCTGTATCCCCCCC
>NW_028186703.1:10559-11676 GCF_003343005.1 Rhea americana
GGGGGGGTTGGAAACATCCTCTAAACAAAGTAAACCAAACTCCAGCAATGAAATAATCCCTGAATAAATAGCCAGGGCCTGCACGACGGCCTCCCCGCCCTGCCCACGCCGCCGCCRCCGTTAACCCGTCCCCGGCCGAGGGCTGCGGAGCCGCYGTGCCGCAGCCTGGTTAATAAGTGCCCAACGGGGCGCCCGGTCTGCGGCCGCCGCCGCGGGGACTTTGCATCCTGCCAGCTGGCTTCAGYGGCTTGCAAAGGGCCCAGGCATCCGGGAGCTTGAAGGCTCAGGGCAGGCGGAAACCCCGGGAAGCTGTTGCAGGGAGGCTGTGGGACACCAGTTCCTCCCCGCCACCTCCACTGCAGCTCCCAGTAAAGGGCGCTGGGCAGGGAAAGGGCAGGTGCTGCGGTGGCAGCGCTGCCCGGCGGAGCCCAGCGCCGGCCCGGGGGCCCTGGGTGAGCCGGGGACCCGCTCGGGGACCCTTCCAAGCCACCTGCCAGACCTACACCCCCCAACCAGGGCGAGGAGGGAGGGAAGGGGTCCTGAGACCCCCAGACTGCTCCCCAAACCTCTCCCCGTGCCCCCCAGACAGGGTGCGGAGGGAAGAGAGACCCCCCCAACACTGCCTTGCATGGGGGTAAAATATAAAAAGGGGCCAAGTTTGGGCTGAAGGGGGCTGAGACCCCCCCCCGCTTGGCACTGTTAGGGTGGCGATCGCAACCCCCAGGTAGCCCCCAGGCCTCCTGCCCACTTGTGTCCCCCCCCACCAAGTGTCACTCGTGTGTCCCCAGCGCCGAGGAGCCCAGCGGTGCCCGCAGGACCCCGGCCCGGCCCGGCCCCAGCCACATCGGGGGCCCCGCACATCTGGGGGAGAGGGGAGGGGGTCGCACAGCTGGGGAGCCGCACAGCTGGGCAAGGGGGGGTGACGCGGGGACATGCTGCCCCCTGGTGGCCACCGGCGGGGTCCGCCCCCCCCCCGAGGTGGGGGGGAAACTGAGGCACGAAGCCTAACCCCCCCCCCAATCACCGCCCCGTTGCTCCCTGGGGGAGCTACTGCAGCCCCCCAGCACCCGGCCCAGGACGCCTGGGCCCCTCTGCGCACTGGGTGCCGGGTGGCAGG
>NW_028186703.1:12536-20170 GCF_003343005.1 Rhea americana
GCGGCCGGGGACCTGCCTGCGGTGACATGGGGACCGTGCCCAGCACCCAGCCCGGGACCGCTGAGGCGGAGCAGGCTCGGCCCGGGCGCGGACGGCGCCGTCCCCGGGGCCCCGCGCGCCCGCCGGGATGGGAGACACCTCGGGCCGCTGGCGCGGCGCTGCGCCCCGGTGAGTACCCGGGCGGGGAGGGGGCACCCCGGGGCCTCAGCCACCCTACGAGCCCCCCCGAGGCTCCCCAAGGGCTGGCAAGGGGTGTGGGGGGGGGGGGAGGCGGCACTCGCAGGCTCACGTCCGTCTGTCCGTCCGTCCCGCAGCGCGTTCGGCCGCGACAGCCCCCAGCTCCGGAGCTCCGACGGCTTCGCCCGGCCCAGCGGGAAAATCATTTACGGTGAGTAAGGGCAGCACCCCTCGCAGGCCAGCGCAAGGACTATGCCCAGAGCGTGCTCAAGCCGAGCCCCTTCCAGCACCGCGTGGAGGTAGGAGACCCCCAGCCCCACCCCGCACCCGCGGGGAGGCTGCAGGGTGCCCCGTGGCACCCCGCCTGTCCCCACCCGTCCGTCTGTCCGTCCGTGCCCCAGCACCTGCTCACGGCGCGCCTGGAGCGGGACGTCCGCGGCACGGCCGACTGCATCGCTCGCCTGACGGCGCTGGAGGCCCAGGGCCGGGTCTGGGGCCAGGAGCTCATCCTGCAAGTCAAGGAGCAGGCGCTGGTGCTGAGCGACGCGGAGAGCGAGGTGACCCRCAGCGGCGCGCGCCCCATCCTGCCCTCTTGGGTGGGGGGGGTCCTGGGCCCCCCCGCTAACCCCTCTTCGCCCCCCCCACCTCCCCGGGCAGGAGGAGCTGGAGAGCTTCCCGCTGGCCGGGGTGCAGGAGTGCTCGGCCGTGCTGGATGCGTGCGCCTACGACTCGGTGCTGGCCGTGCGCGTGCAGGACGGGAGCGCGCCGGCCGCCAGCGTGCTGCTCTTCCAGTGCCACGGGCCGGGGGTGAGCGCCGCGGGGCGGCGGGGGCACCCTGGGGCRGGGGGCACCTTGGGTGCTCACGCAGGGTGCCCCCTCCTCGCCGGGTGCGTGGCAGGCGGAGACGCTGAAGGCCGCCCTGGAGCAGCTGGTTAAGCAGTGCAAAGAGGAGCAGAGGAGTCAGCGCAGCCACAGGTAAGGGGGGTGGGGGGAGCACCCCCTCCTGCCCCCCTGCCCGGGCTCAGCCCCCCTCCCAATGCCTATATCCATGGGTGCAGACCCCATTCCCCTACGCCATCCCACCCGATCCCTGCACCCAGACCCCCTCTCCCACCTCCATACCCAGGCTCAGACTCCCCCCACCATGTCCCCTGACTCCACCCATGGGCCCCCCCCCCCCCCCCCCCCCCCCCCCCCCCCCCCCCCCCCCCCCCCCCCCCCCCCCCCCCCCCCCCCCCCTGGCACACGCCACCTTACCAGGATCTCCCCCTCCCCATCACTCCTTTGCTCAGGGCCAGTCTGGAAGAGGTGCTGAGCCACCCCCCCAGGCACACGCAGGCCCCCGAGCGGTGGGCAGAGACCCCGGAGCCCCCCACGGAGCGCAGTGAGCCGCGGCAGGGCGTGGGGAGAGCAGGGTGGTGCCAGCCGGGACCCTGGACGCCTGGGTCCGGTTGGCAGCGTGCCTCAGTTTCCYCTACGGCAGGGGAAAAGGAGGCGGGAGGGATGGGAGGGGGGGATGAGATGGAGAAGACCTCCGGCTGGGACCACCTCCCGCCGCCAGGCTCCCAGCAGACGGCGAGGCTCGGTGCCCAGCACCAGCCCGCGGGCAACGCGGACCACAATGCTGTAAGTCCCTGTCCCACCTCCCTCCCTGGCACGGGGGCGTCCCCAGGCCCCCCGCACCCTGTCCCCCCCCGGCCCCCCGGTGCTCACACCACCCCATCCCGCAGGAGGTCCTCAACCACGTGCTGAGCGATGTGGAGCTCTTCGTGGGCCGGCTGCAGGCGGCCCTCGGCTCCACCAGCACCAAGAACCTGAAGAAGAAGAAGAAAATCAAGGGAAAAAGTAATAAAAGGGCCGGGGTGGGGGGTGGGGGGGACAAGATGTGACTTGAGGGGCCACATGTGGCCGTCCTGGTGCCAGCCCCCTCTCTCTGCCCCTCCAGCTCTGCCCCCCGAGGCYGACTACAAGGACTTTTTCCAGAAGGTTAAATACGCCCTCAACCTCTTGGTAGGTCCCGTGGGTGCCGGATGGGTCCCCGGGGCTCTCGTCCCTTTGCCCACCCCCAGGAGCCCTCATCCTGCATCGCTACAGTCTGCTGGAGGGCACCGGACTGCAGTAGCGCGCTTATACTGGGATGGGGTGGGTTATACTGGGAGGAGGGGGCTGCAGAGACCGGGAAGTAGCCCCCCACCTCCTCGAGGTGCGTGGGTGGGGGGTCACGGCCTCAAGACGCCCCTTCCGCTCCGCGCGCAGGGCGAGCTTCGCGGGAACGTGGAGAAGCCGAGCATCCCCGAGCTGCTGCGCCTCCTCTTCTCCGCCTTGTCCTTCGTGAGTGCCACACGGGGGTGGCCCTCGGCTCCCACCCAGCACCCAAGGGTGGGGGCACGGCCCCAAGGAAGCCCCCGGATGGCTGCTCCCGTCCCTCAGGGCTGCATCTCCCGAGCAGGTCCTGGACCACTGCCCCAAGCCGAGCCTGGCGCCCTCCGTGGAGGCCCCGCTGCTCACGCAGGAGGCCGTGGACCTGCTCGAGGACACCCTCCACCCGCAGGACCACAGCACCTGGAGGAAGCTGGGCACAGCCTGGACCAAGACGCGGTGGGGATCCTGCCCCGGGGATGGGGCCTCAAGAGGGGACAACCCAGCCTGGAGAAGGCGGTGGTTGGGGGGGGGGGGCAAATCACAGCGTCCCACTCCCCGAGGGGTTAGAGAGGAGCCAGGCGCGTCACGGAGGTGCCAGCAAGAGGATGAGATGCTGGGGTGGTGTTGGGGGGGGGGTCTCCATCCTCGGGGTACCCCGAGGCTGCCGGGGGGGGGGAGCGAGGAGCTGGGCACCCTCCTGCTCGGAAAAGCAGCGGGCTCTCCCCCCCCTCGCAGGGCAGAGTACCCGGACAGCCACTTGGTGCCCCTCTACGCCCCGGTCTTCTCCGACGGGTGGCTGCCGCCTCCCGCTGAGCGGGTAGGTCGCGGCCCCACGCGGGTACGGGGCGGCCGGGGCAGACCCTGCCTCAGTTTCCCCAAGCTGGTCCCTTTCGCTCCCCGCGCAGGAACCCGCCGCGAGCCACAGGGACGGTCCCGACCACGCGTAAGTGCTCCCAGGGCCCCGGCGACGGCTCTGGGGGGTGGGGGGGGGCCCCGGTCCTGCCGCGGGAGGAGGGACGGCACCAGGCTGTCCCGGGTGGTCCTGCACAGAGGGGCGAGCTGCGCCGGCGCGGAGGCACCAGCGGCTCCGGCCCCCGGCCAGGGCTGGGGACACGCCAAGGGGCCGCTCACGGCTGCTTCGTCCTCCCAGGCCCCCCTTCTCGGCGCCGGTGCTCGCGCAGGCCCTGTACGAGTTTCGGGGCAGGAACGCGCAGGAGCTGACTGTCTGGAAAGGGGACGTGCTGCAGGTAAAATAAAATAAAAATATATATATATATATATAATAATAATAATAATAATAATAATAAGCTGCAGCAACAAGTGCCAGGGTGCAGAGTTGCTCTGTCGAGCCCAAGGGAGGGTGGAGGAGCCCGTGCTAGGGGTCACCCCGCTCCTTGGGGCTGCTTTGGGGGGGCCAGAGGCAGCAGCAAGGCGTAGGGGGCACGCTGCCCGCTGTCACCACGTGCCCTAGGTCCTGGACCAGCGGAAAAAGTGGTGGCTGGTGGAGAACAGCCAGGGGGAGAAGGGGTACGTCCCCAGCAACATCCTGGAGCCCCCGGGGCAGGGAGGCGAGGAGCAGGATGCCACGAGCCAGGTAGGTCACCGCCGCCCGCTCCGTGCCCACGGCACCGCGGGGATCAGCGGCGGGGCTGCCGGGACCGGGCCCCCACGGCGCTGCCGCCCCCGGGGCCTCCTCCCTCCTCTCCCGCAGGACGCCTCCCCCACGCTTCACCCCGGCTCCCCGCCGGCGGAGGTGACGGCCTGGCTGAAGGACAGGGGGTTCTCACGGATGTACGTCGACTTGCCTCTCCCAGAGCGCCCTCGAGCCCCCGGGTCGTGTCCCCCCCCCCAGCAAAGCGAATAAATCGCCCTTCCCAGGCTCCCTCTCCACCTCCTACAGCCGTTCAGCCATCAGCGGGGGCTGCCCCTGCTCCTGGCTGAGCTCAGAGCAGCAGGTCCAGCTTCTTACCGGGCGTCTGTCTGTCCGTCCCTCGCCCAGAACGGTGAAATGCCTCGGAGTCCTCTCCGGGCACCAGCTGCTGCACATGAGCCCGGAGGAGCTGCGAGCCGTCTGCCCGGAGGAGTGGCGACGTGTCCTCTTCAAGCTCTCGGCCGTGAAGACGTCCCTGGAGGTGAGGCTCCGAGCCCCGAGCCCGAGCCCTCGGCACCGCCTTCCTGGCGCAGCTGGGGATTTTTTTTTTCTTTTTTTTTTTTCCAGATGGGGGGGCCAAGCCCAAGGACTTCCTCCCCGGTGCTGTTTGTCCTCTCTTTGCAGATAGGTCCAAGGGACTGAGCCACCAGGGGCTGGGACCACACTGACACCTTCCCACCACCCACGCCGATGCCCARCAGCCTCCTATGACCAGCAGCCTGGCTGAGGAGGCATCGCCAAGATCAGCGCTGCAGAACTTGTGGGGGCTCCCTTGGTCCTGCCTGCCCCCTCCCAGGACGGAGGGCCGAATCCCTCCAGCCCTTAAGCTCCAGAGCACTGGGGCCATAAAGGTAGCAGGCTGCTCAGCTGGTATTTCAGCCTTCCCAGGCTGTTTCCCAGCAGCCAGTCACAGTGGAGGGCTCTTGGGTGAAATTTGGAATCTCCTGGGGGGGGAAGATTTGGGACCTGCCAGGGGAGATCCGTTGTTTGATCCCATTTCCAGCCACCCAGCAAGGCTGTGGGGCTGCCAGGCCCCTGGGAGGGCTGGGCACCGCAAAGCGTTTGTGCGAGCCTCAACACACGCAGCGACTGCAACGCAAAACAAATAAAACTCGTAACAGAGCGGCATCGCCGAGGTCTACGCGCAGTTACGGCGGGGACGAGGCAGCCAGCGCCATCCCGCTCCCGGAGCGGAGCTCTCCTGCAGCTGGTGGCTCCCAGCCAAAGGGACACCTCCAGCTCCCCRTCCCGAGCAGCACCCCCGTGCCCAGGGTGTCTGGGGTGTCCATGGCAGGGATGGGCTCATGGGACACTGCAGTCCACCGTCAGCCTCCAGACCTCCATCAYCAAGCCAGGGTGGGCTTCCAACCCCGCAGCACCTGGCAGGGCACCAAGCCCCCAGCCAGCTCCTTTGCCAGCTCTGCCTCATTAGCGTGCAGGAATGCACTAATGAGAAAGCCCCAGGKCAGAGCAGGAGACACTTTCCCTGGGGAGCTACAACCTCTGAATGCCAAGGCGGCAGCRTGAGGAGACAACACAAAGTTCTGCTCAGGCATTCCCAAACTCCAGGCCATCCCCACCAAGCTAAGGAGCAGCCAGAGCACCCTCGGGTGGCAGGGATGCCCCTACTCACCCTATGCTCTGCCCCACGTCACAGGAAGGCAGTCCCGAGCACTTCCTCCCTCTCCAACCCGCAGGCACTTGACAAGGGATTCAGGCTGCTGCATCTAGATGTTTTATTGCTTTTGGGGCTGCCATAAAGGCCCCATGGGCAGAAAAGCAACTTCACCCTGACAGCGCTCGCTCAGCCCACTACAGACTGCAGCAGGGTTGGTCCTGGACAGGCAAAGGACACTCCGGCCTGTCTCATCCCCCGCTGCACCCCTATTCCTTCTTGTTGCCCCACTTGGCCATCTTGTTGTTGATGGGCATCTTCAGGAAGCGGCTGGATTTCATGTAGGCAGCAACCTTCTCTAAGGCCTGCAGAAGGAAAGAGCACTCAGAACTCATCCCACCAGGGCTCATGGGGCCCCCCCTCTGCCGCAGGAGTCCTTGAGGAGGACCCTAGATAGTGTCAGATCTGCCTCCAGCAGGGATCCCACAGGGATCCAATCGAGACCAACACCCACGGGTGGTTATGCTGACAGTGGCTCCAGAACCCCAGAGCAGCCACAGCAGAACCAAAGCGGCACCCAGCTCACCCCAAAGCGGTCCATGAAATCCTTCAGGTTCTTAAATGGCTCAAGGCACTTGGGTTCAAATATGCAGTTCTGGTCCAGCACGTCAAACATGAGGAAGTCCACAAAAGTGAGCTAGGGAGGAAGAAACACAGTGAGGAGCACCATGGGGCCAAGCCCCCTTCCCAAGCTCTGCTGCCCTTCTCTGGGGTCCAGACCATACCTTCTCCCCCACAAACCACTTTCTGTCCCCCAGGAACTTGGAGAAGAGCTTCAGCTTCCCTGGCAGCTGCTCCAGGTACCCCAGCTTCAGCTTCTCCTGCAGAGGGAAAGGAAAAAAGGGATGAATATCCAAGTCCACACACTCCACTCCATCACCCCAGGGGGGAAAAARCTTCTCCAGATGGAGAAGCTCCCAGTTAATCCAACCCCATTCCCCARGGCATGGTCAGGAACGATCCCAGCACAGGCAGCCCCATGCCACTCATCTGAGTGATCCCAGAACACCACAGCACAAGATACTCACAAAGTCAGGGCTGTAGTTGACCATCGCCAGGCTCATGCGGAAATCCATGATCTGGTTCTCCAGCATGTCCATGCGGATCATCTCCTCCTCTGTCTCTCCACCTGCAGACAAGGAGATGTTAGCCACCCATGGCTCTGTGGGGCCACCCCCCACTGCAGCCCAGMCCAGCCCCGGGCACTCACACATCTTATTCTTGCGGGCGATGTAGCGGAGGATGGCATTGCTCTGGGTGAGCTTAGTCTTGCCGTCAATGAAATAGGGGAGCTGCAGAGGACAGCAGGCACATCAGCATGGCATCTTCCACTCACCTGGGTGCTGTTGTCCAAAACCACCCCCTGTAACTACTCCCTTGCATCGAGGCCACCTACATTAGGGAAGTCTAATCCCAGCTTCTCCTTCTCGTTAAACCACTGGCTCTTGTCATAGTCAGGAGCTGGAAGAAAAGCACAGGCTCATCCCATGTCCTCCTAGAGGCACCCTCACACCTCCCACCCCAGCGCTGTGGCACTCAGGAGCCACTTCCACTGGACTCAGAGGGTGCAAGGGAGGCRGTCCACAGCTCTCTCCAACCCCAGAGATGGGACAGTCACCGAGATTGAGCAAGAGGACCCAGAGTGAGATGGGCCATGTGGACTCCACCCCCCAGGAGGTTGCTGCCCACAGCGGAGCGAGCAGGTCCCGAGCCGGGCGGGGTGGGGGGGAGGGGAGCCCCCGGCCCGCTCACCTTCCCCACAGGTGTACAGCTTGTCCTCGTAGGGCGTCTCAGTGTACTCAAGGAGCAGGCGGATGGCGTGAGCCAGCTGCAGGCACAAGTCAGCAGGGCCCTGGGAGCCCCGCCCCCCCCAAACCCAGCCCTCTGACGGGGGAAACTGAGGCCTGCAGGGGAGGGGAGCACCCCTGGGTGCTGCAGGGACCTCTGCCCCGAGGGGGTGGGGGGCTGGCAGGGCTCCAGCCCCACCTC
>NW_028186703.1:22136-26614 GCF_003343005.1 Rhea americana
CCCTTCCTTTCTATTCCCCCCCCCCTTTTCTCTTCTTTCACGGGCGCCGGCCCGGTTTCCCCCGAGCCGGGCGCTGGGTGCGCAGCACGGGGCGGCAGCCGAGGGCCGCCCGCGGCGGGACGCGGGTCGGGGGCCCTTCCCGGGGGGACGGCAGGACGGGGGGGGGGGGACACACATACACACACACGCAGACCCTGACCCTCATCTTCCTCCCTGTGGCCGGCGAGGAGGAGGAGGAGGAGGAGGAGGAGGAAGGGGGGGGGATTCCCATCCCTCCTCCGCTGGGCACCCAAAGGCCACTGTCCCGCGCGGGTGGCCCCCCCACGCCCCCAGGGCCACCTGCCCCCCTTCGCCCCGGGACGCGGCAGCCCCGTGGGAGGGTGCCAGCGGCGCCGTGGGGTGGGGGGAGACCCGGCTTTCGGGTGCTGCGTGCTGCACCGGCTCGCTCAGCCGTCCCCATGCTCCCCCTTCTCGGGGGGGGGGGACACCCCACGGCGTCCCCACGGGACCACAGCTGCAAGAAAACCGGGTTAAAAAAAAAAAAAAAAAAACAAACAACACACGCACACACACTCACAATGACAAAAAACCTACGAACCCCCCCAAAAAATAACACGAGAGAACGGACCAAGGCGCACCCCGCGGCGAAGGCACAAGCACGACACCGCCGGGGGCGAAGGAGCAGCGCGGGGGCCGGGGCGGCGGCGCCGGGGCGGCGCCGGGGCGGCCCGGAGCCCCTCGCCCGCGGCGCGGGCCTCACTGGGCCTCCTCCTCCCGGATGGGCTCCAGCTCGGCGCTCTGCACGGCCTGCGTGATGAGCGTCAGCTCCTGGCACAGCGTCTCGAAGCGGTAGCTCACGCGGATGTCGGGCACGTTGGTGCGGCGGATGTCGTTCCCCTCCGGCCCCTCTTTTAGGTAGTGGGGACCCAACCAGTAGCTCTTCACCTGGGCGGGAGCAGAGCTGCGGCGGGCCGGCGGCGGYGGTGCCGGGCGCCCGCGGCATGGCCGCCGCCGCCGCCGCGGCCCCTTACCTTGTGGGAGAAGCCGCTCATGAGGACGCTGTTGCGGGCCAGCTCGCACATGTCGCAGGAGCTCAGCTTCCAGACTTGGGTGGCGATGCTGTACTCCTCCATGAGGGGCTCCTGCGGGCGACGGGGCCTCGGCGGTGCTCCCGGTCCCGTCCCGTCCCCCCCCCCACCGACCGAACCGGGGCGGGGGCACCGCCGCGACCCCGTCCGAACGGCCTGGTGGCCCCATCCCTCCTCCTCGGCGGACCTTCGGAGCCCGCYGGGGGCCTCCGCGGTCCCCGGGCCGTCCCGCCGCCACCGCTCACCTTGGTGAAGTGGAACTGGAGGGGGTCGTCGGTGGAGAGGGACACCATGAGCCCCCGCGACAGGTACTCGGGCAGCGGGTTGCGGTGGTAGCTGAGGAAGAGGCTGTTGTTGCTGAGCGGGGACATGGCGATGCCGATCTGCGCCAGGTAGTAGAGGTACTGCAGCACGGGCGCCTGGGGGGCACAGCTGGGTCAGCGGCGGGGACCCGGTCGCGCGCCCCCGCCGGCCCCAAAGTCGTGTGTCCCCCCCCCCCCCCCTAACGGCGCGGCCGAGCCCCGGTGGCAGCGCTCACCTTGCGGAGCAGCAAGCCGTGCGAGATGTTCTCCGAGACCATGAAGCCCGAGACGAGGTGATGGATGGGGCCGGCCTCGCCGCAGTGCGGCCGCAGCACGAAGGTGTGGAAACCTCGCTTCCTGCGGAGAGGGYGCGAGCGCCGGCTCAACGGCAGGGCCGGGGCGCCGGAGCCTCCGCCCAACCCGCGACGGAGCCAGGACCCTGGGGTGGCCTTACCGGCGGAGGTGGTTGAGCACGGTCATGTTGGCATACATGTAGTACAGGTAGTAGGAGTAGGGGGGGTTGTCCTCCTCCACCCAGTTGCCCGGCAAGGGGCTGTCCAGGTTGAAGATGTGATGCTCCGGCTTGGACTCATCATCTACGCTGTCAAAGCCGTCCACCTGYGGGGCAAGATGTCAGCCAGCTTTGTGGTCACCCCCTCCATAAGACCTCCCATCCCTGGCTCCAAAACACAGCGGACTCAGGCTGGGGGACACATCTGGGGGGGTCATCAAGCCACCCCAGGTGCAGGGGACGGTGCTCACATGCTCCAGGAAGAGGTGCAGCTCCGGGTGCTGGGCAGGGTGGACAGTGGCCTCGTAGAGGGGTAGGAAGATGTTCTCCAACATCTCCTGGAAGTTGGCCAGCTGCCTCTTCGTCCGGTAGACATCGCTGCGAGGACAACGGCAGTCACTCAGCACSGGGCGCCCCATCACACCCGTGTCCCCTGCGCCCTGAGCCCCCGCTGACATGTGATGAGCGCCCCGGGGCGGGTGCTTGGGGTACTCACAAGAGCCGAGGCACCTGCACGAGCCAGCGGACGTTGTTGGAGTGAACGCGRTGGTTCACGGCCCAGCGGGCCAGTTTGTCCCACTCATCACGGGACCGGCCGTAGATGGAGAGCCGCAGCTCGGCGTTCTGATACTTGCTTTCCTCCAGGTCGGACATCACCTCCTGCCAGGGAAGAAGAAGGTGTCACCCATCACCACCAGGAAGGGGGATTTTGAGGGATGTCACCCTGGGTTGGGTGCTGACTGCCATGGGCATTAGAGGGAAAGGGACCGTGGGAGGCTCAGGGGCAGGGTGCAGCACACCCACCGCCCCAAACGCCTCCCGAGGCTGCTCACCTTGATGATGTGGGCAAAGTACTTCCCCGAGATGCGGTTGTCYGTCTTGATGAAGATCTCCCGCAGGATGGACTCGCCGATGGGGTTGTACTTGGCGTTGAACTTGTCAAAACGGTGGAAGGTGTTGCGGTCCTGGCATGGAGACACAGATGTGAGCAGCTGCCGCCCACCACTCAGGAGCCACCCAAAGCCCCCCAATTCGACACTAGGCCAGCTTCTAGAAAAGATCCCCCAGCCTGGCTGGGATGAGCAAGCCTGCTCATCTCCCAGGCTTGGGAGGAGTCTYCTGTACCGCGTGGACGTCCAGCGTGTCCACGCTAAGGTCGTAAGCAGTGAGGTTCATGGTCTCGAAGACCTCCTTGAGMGTCTGCTCCTTGCCCTTCTCCACGTGGACGATTTCATCCAGGTGCTTCTTCATGGCCCGCTTGATGAAGCGCAGGAGATGCTTCTGGTTCATGCAGGAGGAGGCGTGGATGTGGGTGTCCACCTGCGTGGACAGGGACCACGCTCAGCTCAGAGGGAGGCCCCATCCTCCCTGGCACCGACTGAGCCAGGGTCCCTCGGATGCGCGGCTGCCGGGCCCCCGGGTACCTTGCGGATGTTGTAGAAGTCGCGGTGGGGCACCTTCTTCTGGGCCGCCAGCTCCTTCATCTCGTTGAGCAGCACGTGCATCTGGAACTTGGAGCTCAGGTACTGCAGGCGCCGGTAGCAGAAGGATTTGCTGCCCAAGGCAAGGAAGTTGGTGTCAATTTAGGGGGAAAAAAGGGAGAAAACCAGCCCGGGAGGGCCAGCGCCAGCGAGGACAAGCAGATGCGGGTCCCAGCCCTGGGCACAGAGCTGCTGCTGCGGCCAGGACGGCCACGTGGACACTGTCCCCGCTTGGATGTCCCTGGCGCGCGCCGCCGTGGCGGAGGGACAGACCCCGGCGCTCCTCCTTACATGGGCCCGTTGATGATTAGAGCCATGAGGAAGTTCATGTCGGCGATGAACTCCTGCAGGTCGGGGTACGGCAGCTCCAGCTCTGTGCTCCTGGCGGGGACAGAGACCGCTCACACGTGGTTACGGGGCCAGCCCGACCAAGCGGGTCCCATCCCGGCTCCCTCCACCCCCCCGGCTCACCGCAGCCCCCCCAGGTGCCTCCCCAGAGGTAGKTGCCTCCAGGTTCAGCTCGTCCTGGGGTGAAAGCACGGGGTTGATCCAGAGCCCCCCGCTACCCCGCAGCTCCCCCAGGATGGGAAGCAGGGGCAGAGGGCAACTCACTTGTCGGTGACGTCCTGCTTGGTGTAGACGTGCACCACGCCGTCCACCATCTTGAGCCCGAAGCCGAGGTCGCCCGGCATGGCCTGGGGGTCCCACGCCTCGTAGGGGTGCTGGTCCGCGAACGGCGGGTGCACGGGGACGTCTGCGGCGGGGCAGAGAGCCAGCGGGGGCGTGCACGGAGCCGCTCCGGTGTCCGCTCCCCCCGCCCCCGCTGCCGTGACCCCCCCCCCACTCACCCACGGCCACGGGGGTCTCGGGCACCTCCTCGTAGCCCCGGGTCTCCAGGGGCTTTTCGGAGAGCTCCTGCAGGTAGCGGGCCGTGGTCTTGCAGAAGCTCTGCAGCGACAGCCCCATGTACTTCTCCCGCAGGAAGAGCGCCTTCACCACGCTCTTGGCCGCATCCAGCAGGTCCGTGAAGGGCACCTGGGAAGGGAAAACGGGCCAAAAGGTGGTGGAGGGGGGGGTGAAGGTCTGGGAACCGCGG
>NW_028186703.1:28034-30379 GCF_003343005.1 Rhea americana
GATCTGCCTCTCCAGGCGCTGCCGGCGCTCCTCCAGCTGCTCGATGGGGCTCTCCTCCGGGAACTCGTACGGAGCCGTCCGCATCTCGCTCTCCGCCAGCGAGCGGCAGAAGAGCTCCTGCGCGGGGCAGGGCACACGTGTGATGAGCTGTGCCCGGTCTCAGCCTGCAGGCGCGGGGATGGGGGGAGGGAGGGGGCCCCACCTCGGCGATCTCCTTGTACTTGCCGTCCATGGAGGTGCGCAGGTCCACGGGGAAGTGCTTGAGGCAGTGGGGGGGCCCCGGCAGGGAGCGGGCCGACTGCAGGGGCCGCGAGGGCGGCCCGGCGCGCGCCTCTGCGGGAAACGAGTCCTTTAGGGACCGGGGGGGGGCAGCTTCGTTAGCTAACGAGGGGCTGGGGGGGGGCCTTGGTACCGCCCCGGGGTGCTCAGCTGGAGGTAGCGGCAGGGTGGGGGGGCTCAGGACACTGGGGTCCCCCTCAGCCCAAATTCCCTCCCACAGCTGGGTGTCCCCCCACCAAAAAAAAAAAGTCTGTCCTTCCTGCTCCATCCCTCTGTCCGTCCCATCCGCCCCCCCCCCCAATCCATGCATCCGACCCGGCCCTCCTGCCCCCCCACCTGCACTTGAGTTGTGCCCCCTCCATCCAGCCGGGGCAGGGACCCCCAAATTGGCGGGGGGGGGGGCAATGCACCATGCAGCGCCCAGCAAGCTGGGGAGGGGAGAAAAGAGGGACATATCCCCCCCCCAGAAAAAAAACAAATGCTCCCCTCAGGCCCCCAGCACATCGCCCCCCCCCCACCCGAAATGCCGAGCCGAGGGGATGCCGGCGGGCGGCTGAGTGCTGCCGGCTCCTACCTGCGCCCGAGGGGGGGGGGGGGGACGGGACGGGGACACGCCTGGGCCCCGGCGGTGGCGGGGGGGGGGGACAACAGTGCCGGGGTGCAGGGCTCCCCCCCGGGCGGCCGCCCGCCCGCCCGCCTCCCGCCGCAGCGCCCAGCGCAGCCCGGACCGCACGGAGGCTGCGCCGGGGGAGCCGAGCGGAGGCAGGGAGGGAGGAGGGAGACCCCGGGCGAGGGGGGGGACGGGACACGCGGGGCCCTCGGCACCCGCTGCGGGGCTGCGGGCGCCCCGGCGTCACGGCACGGACCGCAGTTTGGGGGGGGCACACTGGGGGGGGGCTGCTTTTCCCCTGCCACTGTTCTCTCCCTCCCCCCCCCACCAAGGCAAGAAGGGGGGATTTGCCCCCCCGGGAGGGGACCCAGGTGTCCTGGGGCTTGTCCCCCCAGCCCCCCAATTGCCACCNNCCACACACACACCCCTCGCCGGCGCGGGTGGCCGCGGGGTGACGGGGGGCGCCCGGCCCTGCCACAGCGGCGGACCGTCACCGGGGCTGCCGAAACGCCCGGCAAGCACCAGGCCACGGCGCCCGCTCGCTCGGGCACGGGGAAACTGAGGCACGAGCCGGCTGTGCCGGCCCACGGCGGGCACAGGACCCCCCCCCACCCCTGCCCAGCACCCGCTGCTGCGAGCGCGGCACCCAGGCCCCGGGGGGCTGCACGCCGGCGGCGGGCGCTGCGGGCGCCAGCGGGTGCTGCGGGTGCCGGTGCCCCCCGCGCTCCGGGCCACCGGCASCGGCTGGTTAAGGCGCCGCCGTGGCAATTCCCGGGCTGGCGCGTGGGACGGCCGGGAAGTAGCGGCCTGCACCCGGGGCGCCCTGTGCCACCCCGCGTCACCCGTGCCACATGGGCACCCYGTGCCACYCRGGGCACGCTGGGCGCCCCGTGCCACCTGTGCCACATGGGTACCCCGTGCCACCCAGGACATGCCGGGCGCCCTGTGCCACCCTGTGCCACCCTGCACCACCCGTGCCACATGGGCACCCCGTGCCACCCGGGGCATGCTGGGCGCCCCGTGCCACCCCACGTCACCCGTGCCACATGGGCACCCCATGCCACCTGGGGTGTGCCGGGCACCCCGTGCCACCCTGTGCCACCGTGACGTGCTGGCAGCTCTGGCACCCAGGGCAGGTATGGTGCCCTGTGCCACCACCCCCCCGCCATGCAGGCCCGCGTGGTGCCCACTGCCACCCGTGACATGCTGTCACGTCGTGCCACCCGCAACATACCAGCCCTCCCCCCTCCCCCGGCGCCACCCAGGGCCCGCGTGGCACCCAGTGCCACCTGTGACAGGCTGTCACCCTGTGCCACCCACGGCGCGCTGTCGCCCGGTGCCACGTGTGATGCGCTGTCAGCCGGTGCCACCCACGGGGCGCCGGCAGCCTTCGGCCCCACCCGGGCACGCGTGGCGCCCCGTGCCCCGGGCTGCCCCGCCCGCAGCGCCCGCGGCC
>NW_028186703.1:31835-63666 GCF_003343005.1 Rhea americana
CCCCCCCCCCGCGCGTCCCCCCTGCCACGGGATGCCGCGGGCAGGGGAGGTATGTTAATTAGACCCCTCTCGTTAGCGCCAAGTTCATTAGCGGCTCAGAAGGGGCTTTGTGTGCTGGGACAGTCGGGACGGGATGTCCCCGGGCTCCAGTCCTGCGGACAGTGACAAAGTGTGTGTGGGGGGGACAGA
Organism: Rhea americana; assembly: GCF_003343005.1. Lineage (NCBI taxonomy): Eukaryota > Metazoa > Chordata > Aves > Rheiformes > Rheidae > Rhea > Rhea americana. Next base: position 32,025 of record NW_028186703.1, read on the forward strand.
CGGACGCGACCAGGTGGGAGATGGGGCAAATAGTGGGGAAAATGGTTACAGGCCATGAAAAAAAAAAGCATACCCCCCCCCAAAATAACAGTACAGTGCCCAGAGATTTCTGTGGCCCCGGGGCAATAACAGCTGTGGGCCAGGGCGCAGCGGTGCTGAGCCCCGTGAGGGTGCTGAGCCCGAGGAGGAGGAGGAGGAGGAAGGCTCAGCAGTGGGATCTCCTGGTAAAGCGCTTAAGGAGGGCGAGGGGCCGGCGGCTCACGGGGGGCTCGTTACCCGCCCGCCACAATTAGCCCCGCTTCCCCGGGAGCAGGCAAACGAGAGGAGCGCGGGGGGCCGGCGAGGGCCGTGTGTCCGTCCGTCCGTCTGTCCATCCGCTCGCCTGTCCCCTCCGCGGCGCAGCGGGGCGCAAGCCCGGGATATAGGGGGCTGAGGGGGGGTGGTGGAGGGACCCCTGGGTGCTCGGGACCCCCCCACCACCGCCACCCTCGCGGCGCAGCCGGGGGGCACGGGGCCCCCGTGGGTCGCCGGCACCGCCGGGCGCTGCCTGCCCCCTTACGTAACCCGCCCCGCCGGCCTCCCCGAGATGCTCTTTCTTTTCCGAGCCCTAATCGTTGCCATCTTGGGCTCTGCTAATTGGATTCCCCCTCCCCCCCCCAACACATGCCGGAGGAGGGGGGGGGTCACGTGGCAGCATAAGAAGCCCCCAAGGCCCAGAAATTGGGTTACCCATGGGGAATTAAGGGAGAGAGYGCGGCGGCAGCCGGCCGGCGAGGACCGAGGGCAGCCCGCAGCCAGCGCCAAGGGGCCACCAGCGCCCACCTCGGCCTTTCGGGGCTCCCCTTTCCCGGCCGGCTCCCTCCACCCCCCGCGAAGAGCTGGAAGAGCCCGGGGACCTAGACGAGCTCGAGGAGTTCAGCGACGAAGACGAGGCCATGGGCAGCGGGGCGAGTGCTGAGGACAAGGAGATGGCCAAGAGGTCCAAGGAGCTGGAGAAGAAGCTCCAGGAGGATGCGGACAAGGAGGCCAAGACGGTCAAGCTGCTGCTGCTAGGTAAGGGCAGAGGGGACGGAGGAGCGGGACGTCCGGGAGGACACGGGAGCCGTGCCCACGGCCCCGCTTGGCACCAGGGACCCCATTGAGGCTGGGTGGATGGAGCCACCAGAGATGGTCAAGGAGCACGAGCAGCCGGGGGACGGGGACGTGGGGACAACTCCTCTCGCCCTGCCTTTCCCCGTCCCCATGCAGCGCCAGATGGACTCTCGTTAGCCTGATGAGTTCCAGGGTGGTGGGGACAATGGAGCTGCGAGACCAGGACGCTCGAGTCCCACCTGGAGGGCTGCATCTAAGAGGGGTTCGAGCCAACTTCGAGGGGTGCTTGGAGGCGCCCATTGCCCTCAGCAACCCTAAACCCTGCCGGGACCCGCCAGTGCCAGGCTGGGACCACGCAGCCCCGAGCAGGTCGGCCGTGGGGAGCGGTGGCGGGGGCTTATCCAGGTGACGGCAGGGCCGCCGGGATCAGGGCGATTAGCACCCTAATTCTAAGCAGCTTCCTGTATCGGCTTAAGCCGCTTAAAGCACCCAAGCGACGGCCGGYGGTGCCTGCGGCGGGCGGGAGACGCGGGAGCGCCGGAGCCACCAGGGATGGGACGAGCCCCCGGCGGGCGGCCCCGATCCGGCTCCGGGAGCGAGGGGGGAAGAGAGGGAATCGCGAGAATGATGCTGCCGACATGGAGGAATCGGGGAGGGGGACGAGCGAGGCCGAGAGGAGACCACGCTGCACGCGGGGCCACGCAGCAAAGCCGGGTCCGCGGTGGTGGGCCTGGATGAGGGCAGGAGCAGCGGGTGGACAGGGGAGAGAGCAGCTCCAGTGCCCATCACCGCGGCATCAGGGCTGCAGTCCGTGTGTGGCACCCACTTCCCTCYCGGGGCTGAGGTTTGCTCCATCTCTTTCGTAGGAGCTGGAGAGTCGGGCAAGAGCACCATCGTGAAGCAGATGAAGTGAGTAGGAGCCGTGGCCCCGTGTCAGGGCCACCGAGATGGGCAGGGGGAGCCCGAGGGTCTGAAGTCCCATGGGTGGGGGGCTGGGGGCAGGCACCGGGCTGCTGGGGCAAAGCACCCGCCGCCGTGGCTGAGCCCCGCGTTTCCGTCCCGCCAGGATCATCCATCAGGACGGCTACACGCCGGAGGAGTGCATGGAGTTCAAGGCCGTCATCTACGGCAACATCCTGCAGTCCATCCTGGCCATCATCCGCGCCATGTCCACGCTGGGCATCGACTACGCCGAGGCGGGGCGAGCGGTCAGTGCCGGTCCCAGGGCAGCGTCCCCGGCCCTCCTTCCTTCCAGGACCCCCCCGGCCTGCTCGGGCCGGACCGAAAAGCCCCGGGGACAAGGAGCCCCGTGGCCCCTCCAGCCCCCATCCCAGCTCCGGGGCTGAAGCCCACCAAGCTTTTTGGCCTCCCCAAGGCGAGGAAACTCCTGGGAGGGGGGTGGCTTTGGTTCCTCGCCCAGGTCCTTACGGGGGTGCTGCAGGTGCTGACGGGGGGCTCTGCCTTGCAGGACGATGGCCGGCAGCTCTTCAACCTGGCCGACTCCATCGAGGAGGGCACCATGCCCCCCGAGCTCGTGAGCTGCATCAAGAAGCTGTGGAAGGACGGCGGGGTGCAAGCCTGCTTCGACAGGGCCGCCGAGTACCAGCTCAACGACTCGGCCGCCTAGTGAGTGCGGGCGCCCGGGGTGCTGCCGCCCGAGAGCGGATCCCCGTCCCGGGCTGAGGGCCACCCCGCGGGTCGCCCCGGGGACGGCCGGGTCCCGTTGAGCTCCGTGGGTGGGGTGAGGGCAGCTCTGTGTCACGCGCTAAATACACCCAGCGGTCTCACCRCCCCGGAGCCGGCCTTCAGCCCCGGTGGTGCCGGGGAGGCTTTGCGTCGGCGTCCCGTCACGTCTCCCCCCCCACCCCACGTTGTCCCCAGCTACCTGAACCAGCTGGACAGGATCACAGCCCCCGACTACCTCCCCAACGAGCAGGACGTGCTGCGGTCCCGAGTGAAGACCACGGGCATCATCGAGACCAAGTTCTCCGTCAAAGACCTGAACTTCAGGTGGGTGCAGCGCGTCCTGCGGAGCCCTCCGCCGGGCCGGCCCCGGCGGGGAGGGATTTGCACGTCCCACCGCGAGCGGGGATGCTCCCAGGCTGGCGTCGCAGCTGGTATCGAATCCCCGGGACRCCATGCCCGTGGGCCTTTGCTCCCTCCTCACATGCCTCCTTTGGAGGTGGAGGGATTAAAGAAACCCCAAAGAAACGGGGCTGGAGCGAGGACAGGGTTGTGGTGGATGGTGGGAACACAGAGGTGCACAGAGGAGACGTAGGGGAAATCCCGTAACGGCTCCACCGTGGATCACCTGCACTAGGAGCCCTTCTAGCATGGGGTTAAGGATGAACATAGCAAACATCTCCGTGATGTTTGGGGACTGCCAATTCTCCCTGGGTCAGGAATGATCTGTGACTCTGCACGCATGGTGCTGCTGAGGACAGGGAGATGGTGGCCCCGTCCCTGCCCCCGGGTCAGCCTGCACCGGGGTGGTGGGACCAGCCGTGTCGCTGCATTGTCCCCCCGTCCCCTCTGCAGGATGTTCGACGTGGGAGGACAGAGATCGGAGCGCAAAAAGTGGATCCACTGCTTCGAAGGGGTGACCTGCATCATCTTCTGCGGGGCGCTGAGCGCCTACGACATGGTGCTGGTGGAGGACGACGAAGTGGTAGGTCGTGGGGCAGGAGGTGCCTGCAGAGAGCGTGCGCCCCGCTCCCCTCTGCCAGCCCCACAGCGTACCGCAGAGGTCCCGCGGCGAGCCCGGGGGAGAGGAGCTGCGCGCTCCCGGAGGGGGAGTGGAGAGGGAGAGCGCCGAACGCCCTGTGCTTGGGCAGCCGCGCGCAGCACGGGTTCCTCCTCTGGGTGATCCCAGCTGGATCACTTCCACCTCCGTCGTCAGAGGTGCCTACGAACTGCAAGGCAGAGACGCAAGGGATGAAGAAGRGACGGGAAAGGGCCAGAAGGGACGGGACCAGGCGGCGGGCAGCTCTGCGCAGCTCCCAACGGCGAGCGCGTCCGCACCACTGTGCCGAGCAGCCCGAGCGAGGCGAAGCCGCGGTCGAGGAGCCGTGGCTCCGATCTCCTTGCTGGCAGCGGGGGAAATCCCAGCCCTTCCAAGCAGCAAAAGGAAAAGCAGCTCCCAAACCTCCTCYTGGAGCCACCATCCTACCAGAGAAAAATTCCAGACTCAGCAAAACCGCACAARCAAACCCAAAGGAAGCGGATCGGCCCCGGGATGGGAGGAAGCCGATGGAGAGGGCAGGGGGKACCTGGGAGCACCGCGGAGGAGGCATCTCTGGGAAGTGAAGCCCRGCGAGCCAGGGCAGAGGGGCAAAGCAAATCAGGTTGTTGCTGTTTCCRTCGATATCTGCATTTTGGCCTGACTCCAGGTCCTTCCCCCGCAAACCAGAACCTGAGCCCAGCAGAGCAGTAGGGTCAGACGGCCGCGATAACTCTGGCAGCTCCGTTCTTCAAGCAGCAACCACCAGAGAAAGGATCTCTCAGCACCATCCTGCGATGGGGAGAGAAACCAGCCCACCGCCCGCTCGGTGCTGGCGGGAGCCCGCCGGCCCTGGCGCAGCGCGGTCCGGCTTGGCCCCAGGCTGGCTCCAGCCRGGAGCCGGCTCGCAGCCGGTCAGCGCGAGCTGCGGCACCGCGAGCTCCCGTCTCCAGGCACGGCACCGCGCAGCCGTGCCCGGCTCACGGCGGCACGAGGAAGCCCTCACGCGGCRGCGCTTTTCGCCCTCCGGATCAGCGGTGGCTGGGCAGAAAACTAGGGATAAGATGCAGCTATTGAGCCCGGCGAGCGGCAGCGCGGGGAAGGACGGCGCGGCTCACCAGGCGTGCCGAGCTCGGGGTGCTCCGAGCGGGGCCCCCGCTCCTCCGCCTCGCAGAGGGAGGATTCACGGGGAAGGTTTGTCCAGCAGYGCGCACCCAGCAGGGAAAGCAGCTTAAAGAAAGCAGAGCTGCGGAAAGCAGAACCTCCCCCTCCCGGAGACGATTCCCCGGAGCAGCACGCAGAAGGCGAACAGGAGAGGAAGGATGGAGCAGCCGAGGCTGAGAAAATTCCCCTTGYGTTCGTAAAGTGTCCCAAAACACGGGGAAGGAGAGGACAGAGAGACACAAATAGGAACCACCAGCCGCTAGGCGAGGCGAGCGACCCCGCGCACGTTCGCCCCGGCCCCGAACGCAGAGCAGCAGCCCCGCGTGAGGCCCTCCGCCGCGCTCTCCTCCTCGTTACGGTTCTCCCCACGCAGAACACGCTGGATTTGGCTACAGCTGACCCTGCAGGCACCCTGCTTGCGAAAGAGCTGATAAAAAACAAAAGAGCTGTTGAAACGGGATGTTGGACAAGGCGAAAACACTTCCCCGTCACCTCCAAAGCACGCAGCGTCCCTGCAGCCTGCCTGTCCTCTACCAGGAGGGGTGCAAAAACCTCGACTCAGGCTACGGCTTCGGGCTGGGCTGGATCCTCTTCCTCCCCTGGATTCCCCTGCAGCAAGTCAGAAACTGCGCATCCGCTATAAAACATGCACCGCTTTTCCTCGCTCCCTTCCAAAGCCACTGTGATGCCGCAGGGCTACGGTCCGTAAAGAAACTCCTGCAGCACCACAGCGCGAGCTGGAAGCTCCCCCTGACCCTCTCCCAGCAGCTGCGACACGTGGCCACSAGGTTTCTTTGCTGCGGGCTGTTCCTACAGCTATTCTCCCGAACAAGATCAACTTAAGCCTTCATTTCTGAATGGCCTAGGAGCCATCAGCGGGGATCAGAGCTCCACGTTGCCTAGAGATGCTTAACAGCTTTAGCAGTGCCCGCTGCCTCGAGCCCAACCAGAGCTTATCTGAGGCTTTTACACCTTTGCACAGCGGGGCTTTGGGGCTATTTACTTAGGCAAGAGAAATCAGCCTCTTGGGAGACCCGGGCTGCAGGCAGAGGACAGAGAGCCACTTTCGGTCCGCAATGATTTGGCTGCTGCGAGGAACAGGAGCGTCGCAGAGCGCTGCTCTCGCCTCCTGCCGCCCGGGCCCGCTCGGCACGGGAAAAGCTCGCCGAGAGCACCTCTGCCTCGGCGACGGGAGGGTTTGGGCCGAGGGAAGATGACRTTCAGGGCCTGCCTTGGGCAGCGCTTGCCAAAAGCGGTCGGTGAGCGAGTGCAAGCGCTTCGCGCTGACGAGTCCGCTTGCTTGCAGAACCGCATGCACGAGTCCCTGCACCTCTTCAACAGCATATGCAACCACAAGTTCTTCGCCGCCACCTCCATCATCCTGTTCCTCAACAAAAAGGACCTCTTCGAGGAGAAGATCAAGAAAGTCCATCTCAGCATTTGCTTCCCAGAGTACGATGGTGAGTCAGTTGGGTTCCCCTTCCCTCTCTGCCTGGGGACRATTGCAAAGATGCTTCTGGCCTGAACCTCCTCCCTGCGACCCCCCAAAAATCAAAGGCACTTTGCYGCCTCCAGGCTGGCAGTAATCACCGGGGAGCCACGTGGAGCMGACACGCAGACGTGGCGTCTCAGGCTGCTATTACGCTAGGATCAAATTAAGTCACTAGAGATGGGAAAGGAGGATAAGATGCCTGTTAACTGCAGCATCTGGAAGCTGTTTGGAAGGACTGAAGGCAGGATAAAATGGCTTTTCCCCCCTCTAGCTGTTCTCTGCCTTTAAGCCAAGTGCTTCAGTACCTGAAATTCCCAGCTTTCCTCTTCCTCCTGAGGCAGATTTCAGAGATTTAACCCATGAAAGCAAGCATYAAGAGGGGCTCGGGTACCCCAGGTTTGAGAGGTCACAGGCAGGGTAGTCTTCCTAAGCAGAGCATCTTATCAGCCAAATCGCTTCCTCCCTCCACAGGTCCCAACACATTCGAAGATGCAGGAAATTACATCAAGACCCAATTCCTTGATCTGAACATGCGAAAAGACGTCAAAGAAATCTACAGCCACATGACCTGTGCCACAGACACACAGAACGTCAAATTCGTGTTCGACGCAGTCACAGATGTCATCATCAAAGAGAACCTCAAGGACTGTGGTCTCTTCTGAACATCTGCACAACAGGTACTCCTTCGAGACAAGCGGCAGCACAGCCGGGTTTCRGTTACAAAGAAACAGTTCTTTTAACCACAAAAAGAGCAGGGGAGGGGAAGGGATGGTGGGGGGAATGACGGAGCAGCGGAGCCCTCAGCCAGCCCCAGCTCCGAGGACAGTTTTGCTACTGAGGGCAAGAACCCCCTTACCATGACACTGTCTCCCAGGCTTTACTGGGAGGTGTCTCGGTCTGGAAATCTCTTCTCTAGGGGCAAAGAAACAACATCAAGGGTGTGCTGAGACTGGCAAGGAACAAACTGTCTGCGATCCTGCTAGCCCCAGTGGGAGGTCAGCACTCCCTGCTCAGAAAGCTTTGGTTTGGTTTCCTGCCCATCTCCTTCCCGTGCAGTCTCCCAAAGAGGAGAGCACTAACTGTTTATTATTTTGAAGCAGCCTGGGGGGGGAGGAAAAAAAACCACACACACACACACAGTTCACACCCTTGCTGGTAGAGAGAGATGAAAACAAGATTATAGCCCAAATTTTGCACCCAAGCACTGGCTGGACCACGTTATCTCCGGGCCTCGTGTTGCCACAACGCAGTAAATGTTGCCACGCTGGCACTCTGCTACTCTGGTTTGCCCACAGCAGTTTTAAACCTGGTCGAGGAAGCTGCTCCACGGCCTTGGCTAGAAGGACTAATTTGAGTTATAGCCAGCTGCAGTGGGGAGATGGCACAGGAATTACCCGTAGCACTCTGCTTCAGCTGGCCTTTTAGCTAGTCAACACAAGGCTTTTAGAGGGTTTATTCTCTTATTCGTTCATGCCGAGCACGCATTTGCCCACTACCCCGAGAAGCAGCAGGGAATTTCTTCTCCCCTTCCCCACTTTCAAAAGAGCTTCCAGCCACTGGCTTCAGTACTTCTGTTTTTCAGGGAGCAAAGTGAGCAATTGCAGGAGCTTGCCTTGTCCCCGACCATTAATAGAAAAGCAAGAAAAAACACAAGCAGGAAGACAGCTTCCCCGCAGGCGCAAGTGGCCTGCAAGAGGATGGGGGGTGGAAAGGGGGAGTTAAAGGCCTCCAACTTGAGCTGTGCATTGTGTGCTGTGAACAAAACTGCTTTCTAATCAGAGCATTCAGCARTCTCCAACTGAGAGGGTGCTCGCTCTGAGCATAGAGGAAAAAATACCATGTCAAGGCAGCAGCTTGGGAGGTCTTGCATTCTCCCAAGGTTACATGCAGCAGCAAAAGCTACAGAGGTTGACCAGCTCAGGAATAACAGGTTTAATATTTATACCATCCCTACTTTCAGGCTTTTTGCTAACTGCCTGGGTCAAACGATTTAAGGCAATGAATTTAACATTGCTGATCTTGTGCACTGAAAGTWTGCTTCTCTGTAACAACCCTTTCTGATTGCCAGGCTTTTAAGTTAAAACCTAAGCTGTGTTGTTTGAAAGCATTTAACCACCTCTTCTTCCTTCCTGCTAGAAGAGAATACGACGTCTATTTAGCATCACCATTCTGCTGAGCAGAGCCAAAAGGATTAAGCAAAAAAAATTACTTGGACCCCACTTTTTCTAAGACCAGCCTAAGCAAGCCACATACTTTCAAGACCAAAATAGGAAGCGGCTGCAGCTGAACTTCCTGCTCTTTCACGGCCATTTCCTTTTTTTCTAACTTCTTTTTTGTTTTTAAGAAAGAAAACCCTACTCTCTGCAGTACTTGAAAAATTAGTATTTATAAGTGTGATCTGGAGGGGTTTGCCACACCAAGRAGAAGGCAGTCCTCAGTACATCACCAGAGGAACAGATACTGAGCCATCATACTTCTGTACTTCCATGGCTGCAGCTGTGCAATAAGCCATACACAGGGGAAACCCAAAAGCAATGCTTCTGCAGAAGCCAGAGAAAGGCAAACCTCCTGCCCTTCCCCCCTCTACAGGGCCAAATCCATTTTCTTCCATGTTAAAGCTTAATTGGACTGAATTGGGAGTTTCTGGGGAAGGTGGATGCTGGGACAAAGAAGAGTTCACTCCTGGTAATCATCCTCAGTTTGTCTGTTGAAGACTCTTTTTTTTCCCTGCTGTAAATAAGCCAAGACTAAGTTAATTTCTGAGCAAGTTTTCCCTTCAAAAAAAAAGTTAACAACTGCAGCTCCCTGAAATTGTGCAATCTGCCCCTAAACAGCCTTAAGTAGCCGAGGGACTGTTTCTAGTAGCCATCTTCCTCTGTACAGACCTGTTCTCTCCCACTCTCCCTATGTCTGTTCAACCATCCTAGGGAGCAGCACAGATCCCAGCTCAGTGGTTTGCCTGCTCCTGAGACCACTGGTCACATGGTTTCACCACTTTGAGGTGTAAAGTCACRGAAGCAGGCAAAAAGGAGTACATGCATCAGAGTCTAGAGAACTTATCACACCTAGAGAAGAGGAACAGGGTCAGACAAAGAGGAAATGGTTATTTGAAAGATTTTCATCCTGCTATTTACAGCTGTATTTTCTCTTTACTGCTTGTAAATAAAACTGTACTGCTACTATAGACTAGAAGTCTTGTATCTTCTCAGTGTTTACTGCAGAGAATCACATACAGCTTCATTTAACTGTAGGAGGAAAAAAAAATAAAAGAAATGTGCATGAACTGGATGTCTATCATTACTGCCCATTCAATTGTTTCCAAGCCCCTTCCTTGCATCTGAAACCTTGACTCAAGGAATACTTTACATTCTTTGCCCTTAGCCACATTCCACATATGGATCCCCCACTGAGATCAACCAGGGGCCCATGTGCAGCACAGAGCAGGGCCACCAGCAGCTTCCTGAGCACCAGATCCGGATGGACGCAGAGGTGCCAGGCACGCCAAGTCAGCACTGACTGAAAAGCGAGCCTGCTTAGGAGCAGCAAGCAGCCAAAGCACCTTCTCTGCTCAGTGGGGGAAAAAATTAAAATAAATGCGCCCAGACCCTCGAAAGGCTGTGCCTCTAGTGCAGCTCCAGCACGCAGTCAGGAAGCGCTGTGCTGACGTGTACCACCATTACATGTGAGCTTTGCACGAGTTTCTTTTAAAAGAAAAGGTGAACTCCTCCACACATTACTATGCAGCTGAAGTAGAGCCTCAAGGTTTGTCTAAAAGGAAATTGTTAAGAGTCAATAGAGCTCAAGGCAATTTGGGGAAAAAATGCAGAATATACACACTCTTTATAGCTACTGAACATTGCTGCACATTAGAAATTCTACAAATACTATGGGGCAGACATTTACAACACCTAGAAGCATCCCTGAAATGCATCATTCTTGCAGTGCTGTATTACAAGGCAAGCATCTTCGAAGATGGGTTACATTTGCATCATGTTCAGAGCAGTCATTTTTCCATCAGGTTTGAAAGATGAAATAAGACTTGTGCTATTAATACGTAACAAGCTAACCATCTGCCAGTAATCCTGATGAACGACTGGATGTCTGTTTTCTATCTGTGCCAGCACAACCCAAATCTTTGGGAGCAACAGAACTGGCTGCACACACAGCATCAACAGTCACGTATTATAAAGCAAGAGGAACCTTCCTTAGCCTGTCCCGTTAATTACGCCCACTCTCCACTGAGCTGCCTACCTTCTTTCTCCAACCAGACTGACAAAGTTCAGAAAGGGAGAATATTTCTGGAAGAGTTAAGAATAAACTAGGGAAAAGGCTAAACTGTTTACTCACCATTTTAATACTGCCAACAACTATAACAGATTGAAACTGTACACATGACAAACTGGGAAAAGAGTCTCAATGCAATGGTTCAGCAAAGGAATGTACTGATGGTTATGAACATTACTACAGTAAAAACAATGGCAAACAGGAATTTGGCACCACATATACAAAGTAAAGGCATGCTGTCAGTACAGTTTAGAAGTCTCTGAACAGAAAAGGCCATGGCAAATGCAGAACGAGGTGCACCCTTTACAAAACTGCCCACTGGTTTAGACCACAAATGCACAAGAATCCAAGTGGCTGATTTAGCTCTGAAGCAGCACGTATTTTCCATCCAGTTTGGAGCTCCGCATTTCATCTCTCCAACCGATGCAGCCCAGGTACACATTCACCACGAAGTTGGCTTTATGCTTACCACACCAGTATAAATCTCAATTTGGATATCAGCATAAACCACATTCACCCCCCCCCAACTACAAGCTAAAAAGACTTTATCTTTCTACAGAAGCTTCTTTCTAAAGCCTTATGGTATTTGTAGCAGGATGGTAACGAAGTACACATCAGAAAGAGCCAAAGCTATCACCATAAGAGCTCTAAGGATCCTTTAAGCAGTTGCTGAAATATTAAATTCTGACCATACCAAGTGTTAAAAACAAAGAGTTCCTGCTAAGAGGAATACTTTCTGCATGATCTGGTCACATGTGCATAGTTAAGTGATTTTTTTGTTGTTTTTATTTTTAAAACAAGATTTGTTTGCAAATAAAGAAATAAAATTTAGTAAAGTTATAGTTTTCTTGATGGAAAAAACCTTAAAAACAGACTAGTGGTGGCTTGTTAATCAAAGAAAGAGAAAGCTACATATTGAAGGTCTGGAATCCAGCACCTCAACTTCACAACAGCTGTACACATTTGAGAGTATGCCATCCAAACGATGCCAGGATGATCTAGTCACACTAACAGTTGTTCCATTTTGATCTAACTTCAACATCCCATATCAATAAAAAGGTCCCTAATACAGAAGATTGTGCTAAAGAATGCAACGATTCTGCATGCTGTTTTCGTTTCCCTGGTCCTGTTCATGCTTGCAGCTGTCCCCACGAGGCAGCAAAGAGTCTGGTTCTCAAAACGCTGCATCGTAAAAACTGAAAAGAGAACGCGGAGCATTAGTGAGGTACAAGGCAAAGTCAGACCAAGCTGGTGCACAAAGCTTAAACTTTACGAGCAGCTCAGTTTTTACCTCCTTCCCACAGCCCTCCTCAATAGAGTCCACATTCCTTCAGGTTGTTTTTAATGATAACATCTGTAACAGCATCAAACACAAACTGCACGTTCTTAGTGTCAGTGGCACAGGTGAAGTGCGTGTAGATCTCCTTGGTGTCTTTTCTTCGGTTCAGATCTTCAAACTGACACTGGATGTATGCAGCTGCTTCCTCATACGTGTTGGAGCCTGAAAAAGATAAGATCCCTTACTTTGGCCAGCAGCTCACAGCAGAGAGTTTTGACACAGATCTTTTAAGTACACATTAAGCTGCTTGCAACCATCTGCCTTATCCAGCTACAAATCCAAATCTACCATTAACCCTTTCTTGCAAACCTGAGTTCTATTCCCAGCTTCTGGCCTGGTCAGTGACCTTGGACAAGTCATTCACTTCAGCAATGCACTGATTTCCCCCCACTCCAACCTTCTCCCTGCCCAGAGATGGGAATCAACATCTTTGTATACAATCTGGAGATCTAAAGGGGAACGTTGCATGAAGCTTCATGCTAGAARCATGCAATTCACCTCAGAAGTGACAAGTGATAGGAATAAACAGGTTTGAAGGACGGACCATTTCAAAAATCTAAATGCCTCAAGCACCAATTAGGAAAGCATCATCCCTGTGCAGGCCACAGCAGCGACAGGCTGTAGAACAGACTACTGCGGAAATGCAGATACACTAGGCTGACCATATGKCTTAGCTAGGCTCTCGATACATTTTGTTGCCTCTGAAATAGAGTTTAATTAAAGTATTGTCTTAACGAGATGCAGAAAATGAGGAGCGACTCCGATTTGCTCAAGTGCGATACTATTTAATGTCTCTGCAACTCATAGTCCGCAGGCCATAAAGCACATGGAAGAATGCCATTYTGAACCACAGACATGCAAGACCACATCACTTCTGAGAAATGGCGCTATCAGCTAACTGGACAGCCCTACGATGTAGTCCAAGGGACAGAGTTAAAGGAATAAGGAAGATGACAAGCTCTTAAGTTATCTTGGATAGTGTAGGCTTTAATTGACTCATTCTTGGTCCTGGTGATACAGATAAAATGCAGCTCTGTCTGCCCAACCTTACCTGTGTACTCTGGATAGCAAATCGTTAGTGGGCTTTTCTTAATCTTTTCTTCAAACAGGTCCTTCTTGTTCAAGAAGAGAATGATTGATGTGTCTGTAAACCATTTGTTGTTACAAATGCTGTCAAAGAGTTTCATACTCTCATGCATCCGATTCTGAAAAGCAAAATGGAAGCAGTGATGCATGATTCCAAAGTTACTAGGGGAGGATGGGGTGGGGTGAACAGACAGGCTTTATTACAAAAGCCAGTAGACTAAAGTGTCAAGCGTCACTGCTGAAACGCGTACCACAGACATTGCTGCTGCCACTTCATYATGAAGACCGTGGCCATGACCCTGAGCAGAGGTCAGCTTGCCTCCCCATCCTATAACTCTTACTGGATGGATTTGTTCCTCTAAGGAGGTGCTCATGCCTAGTGGAACATGTTGCAGTGACAGCACCACAAAATACCTTCCTGTAAACAGGTCCTGGAGAAAAATCTCATTTCTGCATTACGTTTATCAGTTTCTGGGGCAAGATGCTGCAGGCTGCTGTAAGAAAGTACTCATCTTTACAGCTTTCCTGCCAGGTCACTTAAGAAAACAATTGCCCTGTAACAGCATTTCAAAGAACCAGAAAAAGCAAACAGAGTAAGACAAACATAGCCCCCGCGAAGCGGGGTACAGGCTGTACCAGCTTCCACCTCACTTCTCCCAAGTGCAACACAGCCAGGGATCAGTAACTCCTCAGTAACATACCATTTCCTCATCCTCGGCCAAGACGAGGTCGTAATCACTGAGGGCCACGCAGAAGATGATCGCTGTCACACCTTCAAAGCAGTGGATCCACTTCTTCCGCTCTGACCGCTGGCCACCCACATCGAACATCCTAGGAGAGGCAGAAGATCTCAGAGGCTATGGAGACCTCCCTCCCGAGCACCCACTCTGTTTACAGGAGATGGAGAAAGCTCACCTATTTATGTACTGTCAAACAAGCAGGACATAGGGGAAAACAGATACACAACCTTCCATAAGACAGGCCAACCATTCAAAGCCTCCAGTCTGGCGTATGTCAGGAGAACTCCCATTATTTTTTTTTTTTTTTAATCAGATATTTTCTTTAGAACAAATTCAGCAGGAAGAAGTAGAGGTTCACCTGCATCGCTATCCAGGAGTCTGCTGATTCACCAGGGCATACTACTTTGTTCTCAGTCTCCTATTTCCYTAGCAACAATCTATTTGCTTGACTGGACTCCAAACACCTACTCATCATCAGCTCTTCCAGTTAATTAAATCTGTGTCTGACAAGGAATTATCTGGAACATACTACCTGCATGCTGYTACTGGGACTCAGGAAGAGTGATGAGATTAAGCAATAGTTTTATGTATAAAAGAAAAAAAAAAGGAGAGAATTTAGAGGCTTCAGGAAGAATTAGAAAACAAAGAATCCCCCCCCCCCCCAAAAAAAAAAAAAAAGAAATGCAAGCAGGTTTTTCGGAAAGTTACAGCTGAAGTATTTTGATGAAAAGCAGTATTCCTCACTATGCTCCTATGGGCTGTGACTTAATTAAATCAAGTCAGATACAAGTCAATATCCAAGAGCTAAGAAAAATCATAAACATTGATTTCTTATCAGAGCAAACAGACAAGCAAGAGAAACTTTTCAGCGTGGGCCAAAAGTAATGCAATTTAATCATATCAAACAAAGGAGCCAGAAGGGCAGCTCAGCTAACTCCAATCTTCTATTTAAGATAAGCCATCCCAGTGGACTACAGCAGGAAAGATGAAAATCTATATGAAGTTACAGGCTATTTACTTAGCTTGTATTATTTGCCATTATCCTCTCCTGTTGGTGCAGAGACATCTGGAAAGAAACAGCATCCTTTACAACTCAGCTTCTCCAAGCTAATTCAAATTCAAGTCACAGTTGTACTAAGGCTACCTCAGCCTATTATTAGTGTTTGAGATTTAATATCAAGACTTCTGTAGCAGGAAAGATGGCAGCTTCAGAGTTTAAGATGTATTAATGCCTTCCTCTGTGGAGCAAACCCCTCCGAGATGAGACGCCTCGCGTCTCGAGCTCTGCACGTGATCAGTCACTCCAGGCAGGCTTGGGAAAGGGCAATTCCCCACTTCACAACAGGGGCACATGCTTAGGAGTGCTCAACCACTTCACTTTAAACAAAGGGTTAAACTGATTAAACCGAGTATGCCAGCTACCTCTAGCTCACTCGTCCATTAGTCAGACATGATGCTTTTAAAAGAGCACTGCACGCTACAGCTGGAAGTACTAATCCCAATGTATCACGACGTAAGACAAGTTTCCCCTGGACTAACCAGAATCTATATAAATAGCTCAGTGATGCAAAGTGCTTAGGCATTTCTGGTTAAGCGATTGATAAGTTAGGCAGTTCAGAAGTCAAAATGCTACCGTTCTTCCAAAAAGTGTGCAAACAAATCAGGTTTTCTAAGCAACATGTAGGTTTTGCTGCTACAGCTCTTTCAAATTGTTGTCAAACACAAGCTCAAAACAAGCAAGCAAATCTTAAAGGCCTTGAGCAACAGATTTAAGCACTGCTATGGAGAAAGATAACCTGCCCGAGACAGACACTGCRTTTCCCTACCTCCACCTGGCACAATACTAACGCCAGGCAAATGGAGCTCTAGGCTCTACGTCAGGAGCACGCTTGGGATCCAAAGCGAGGATTTTCTAATGAGCAGATCAAGTGGAGACGACAGCTAAACTGCACRCTAGCAGCTGCTACACAGGTTAGAACGAACTTGATTAGTGATACTTAAGGGACACTGCCAAGGCCAGGCTTGATACCTGAACCCTTCAGGGACTGGATTTAGCATGCAGAGAGAAAGAAYAGACAAGTCCCAGCCTCTGCAGCATCACACAAAGGCACCCAGTCCCTGGCACACTTCTGCATGCCCCAGGCCTGCTCTGCAGCAAGAGTCAGTAGTTATCTAAAGCTTTGCAGAGGACATCATGCAGCCCAGTGCTAAGACTGTGCCTTCAGAGAGAACTCCATYTTCCACGTCAGAGGAAGGGGTTAAATTCAAAACTCAAAACTCCAGCAGTCAGTGTCCTTTTAGTATGTTTTTGATCCTGTAAACAAGCAGTCAGTACCTGTGTCTGTGATTCCACATAAAAGCAGCTGAAAAGAACAGAAGAAGGCAAACAAAAGTCAAACCGGTATCTCCAGTGAGCAATGCCAGTAGAGAGGGAGTTTAACAGAGGTGAGGAGGACAGTTAAAACAGTGCAAGAAGTTTTGCAGTGCAGGTGTGGAACCTACCACAACCAAGCACTGAAGAAATCACTGCAGTCCACAGGGACAAGCAGTGTCCTTCACTTACTTGAAGTATAGGTCCTTGAAGGTGAAGTGAGTTTCCACAATGCCTGTAGTTTTAACTCTGGTCCGCAGAACATCCTGCTGAGTCGGAATATAGGTCGGCTGGGATATTCTATCCAAGTCATTTAGGTAACTAAACCAAAAGAGACAACACAAGATGCGCTTTTTTTAGTCTGCCTGCTTGCTATGAATCTTTTATAAATTGCAGAAGAAAGTCAACACGAAATTTATTCATCTTCATACAGTACAGATCTCAAACAAGCCAACACCCACCCACTCCTTCTCCCTCCCCAGTCTATCCCAGAGTTTTTTACACTCCTCATAATCACCTTACAGCACATGCTGGGTAGGGTTTAGCTAGTCAGGGAGCAAAGTCTAACCGTAGGATAGCACGAGAGGTACTGCAGATGCAGAAGCCGTGCCAAGACCAGTATCTCTCAGGGCAACTCAAAGTAGTCAAGGTCTTTCACATCAAAGCACAAGGTAATAAATCCAGTGGCTCGCTTTAAAAGGCAAGAATATACTAGATGAAACAGCAAGAAAGAATTAAGTGTGAAGAACTACTCTCGGAACAGGGGGATTCGTTCACCTACTTCAGCAACAGCAAGCTAACAACCAAAGGCGCCTTACTCCTAGCTTTCTGGAGGACACAGCAGAAAGTTGCTCACTTTCAAAGCTGCAAATTTAATAATCTTAACACAACCCGAAGCACAGCTGCCTTGCTGTTCCAGGAGACTGTTGGAAACCAGTGTGCCTCTCCCAGGTTGCCACACAAAGCACGCCAGCTCCCCTAAAGGCCGCTGGGAGGAATCTGTTTCTCTGCAGCATGGCAGCAGTGTGTCCACTGAGACCCCCCAACTAATTCCAGCTTCAGCACATTCCCTTTGAAGTTAGGCTCTCAGACACATTAGAGGCATACATCATCTCCAACCAAGTCATAAATCCTGCTCTAACCAACATCACTGAGCTCTTTTTTTTCCTGTTTTGGGGAAGGTGAAGGTCTTCTGCTTCCACGGAGCACGAGAGCATTACTTAATCCAACTCCATTTCGAAAGGACTGGAAGCAAGCGACAGCCTCGTCCATGCACAGCGGCCCACAGTGTTATCCCTCACTGCTAGGGCCCTGTCAGTACCAGGCATGTTTTTATCTGATACAGTAYTGTACAGCTGTGAGATGTTGCCAATTTTACACTAGTTTAACGCCTGCCCTCCCAAAGACTATCACARAACAGTCGTCAGCCTGGAATCGCTCCCTGTCGTATACCCGAAAGCTATGCCAGGAGCCCCAAATTTCACTTGCCTTTAAACAYCATCAAGCAGGCAATGTACTGCAAGTGACACCTCACCCCTTCATCAGCTTCAGCATTCAACGTAGGCATTTCCTTTGGCCAAGAATGTCAGCAGACATTTGCAGAGCACTGACCTATTTTCTGAATCCCAGAAGAATCCAGCCTACCCTCCAGTCTCCTGCCTGTGCTYGCCTTGCAAGTATGGCTTTTCTAAAAAAGCTGGTACCTGCAAGTGGCTTTAGCCCAAAGAGGGCCAATTCCCCTCACTCTGTTCTTCTGTTCAGCGGGCTGACATGTTYGTAAACTGACCAGAAACACAGTACCTATAACTGATACTTAGGACCAATTTTAGTTTCAGTTTAGTAAGAGCTGCATCAGTTAAAAAATATTTCTGCTGAGGAAATAACACATTTCCCCCCCACTCTTCTACTATCAGTATTAGTTAGCTACACAGACTAGATGGAGATGTGTTTTATCTGTGCACCAGACCACAACCACCCTAGCAACAAAATACTCCTGAGGGGAGGGAGGGGAAAAAAAATAAATAAAAATAAAAAAAACACACCCTATACATACAAGCCAAAAAGCAAAGAAAATAAAGGAACAACAGCATTAACAGTGAGTGCTAGGGCATGGTTGTTCAGAAAYTAATGGAAGAGATGTAAGTGCTACCTAAAACCAAATTGGCAACTTTGAACAGCTTGGCTTTGATAAATGCCACGTGGCTAGCCTGAATCACTTAGAGTGATAGATGTGCAAGCTGAAGCTGTAAAGCATCTGTCTGTAATCACCAGCTTTCAGCACAAGAAGTTTGGGCAGTGAAACTGGTATAATTTCTACTTAAGTCTTTTTAAGCACCTACTGAAGAGTGAATGGACTCAGGCAACCTCCATCAAACGAATTGCAAAGTGCCGCTCGAACACTTGCGTACCAATTAGCAGAACAAGGTGCATCAGACGAAGCAGAGCTGTATCTGCAAGTTCCCTTAGAAAAAAAAAATGCTTTGCCAAATTAATTCCAGGGAGACTCAAAGGACAAATAAATACAAGATCCCACGGAGATGCCTAAGTGGTTGGAACACCAGGCACTGAGGATTTTTTGGTACCAGAAGAGCCACCCAAAGCACGCATGCTGCAGATGTAGCATACTGCCTCCTCAGGCTGCCCACGGCTTACCGGAGGCAGTTGACTTAGTGGGCAGCAGAAGCAATCATGCCCACATGGCAGCACCCAACAAAGTCAGGCTCCCAAAGCCCAGCCAGGGCAGACTCCTGCTAGTTTCTCTACCACACAGATTTAGAGGAACCCGAAGAAAAAACGAAGGAGCACAGTCCAAGAKTCATGGTTCCAGGCTACATCGGCCACAGTCGGTTTGACAGCTTAAAAGACATTTATCATAATATTCTTTGAAGAGCTGAAAACTCATACTTTACTGAATCTTTCTACGTCCCACACAGTTTGAACCCCCCTTTCACAGCCTCCTTTGCCACCACAGATTTCCTTCGCATGCTGAGCCCACAACACTTGCTCCCCACTTCGTATCCCTGTGTTTACAAAGCCAACTTTTTTCATGCTTTAACACCATCTTGCAAAGACAAGCTTGCAAAAAGGTTTTGCACCCTAGAAATTATGGTTTGAGCACAAAAAACATTGACCAAAAAGCCTAACTCATGTTTGCATTGGTGACCCCCCCCCCAAGCTTTTCCAGGGCATCCTGAGCCACTCCTGGCACTAGTTCAGTTCCTAAATGTGCAAGAATTTGCAGTTCCAGGATGATTAGAAAACCTGTTAGCTTCAAAATAATCCGAGACAAGGGACTGACTTCTCACTGCTCTGCTCAGAAACGCTGACAGCGGCAGAAGGATGTGCTGGAACGGACAACATTCAGTCGGGGAAGATAATGCAGTTCCCCTCCTCCACAAGCTCACACAAGCCCTGGAATGGTATTTTCCTAACAATCCCATYCATTTCCTCTAAGTGCTGGGAAAAAAATGCTTTCAAGGCCAAAAAAATGGCCAAAAAAGCTCTAAAAGATTCATACAAAGCATTTATTATGAACAACTATCCACAGCCTGAGCTACAGGAGAGAGGAAGGGGGGGCGGGCTGTCGCTAAGGCCTGGAGGGAGAGCAGCAAACAGATGCCTGCCTTCGGCTGCCGTGCCAGGGAGCGAAGGCGAGCGGGCAAACAGCAGGTTTGGTATCYAGGTGGTCTCCATTTGTCACCACTGAACACGATGCTTTCAAGAAAGATTATCGAAAGAACGTGGGTCAGTCAAGACGCAAGCAGTGACGACGTAGCATTCCCACAGAGGCTGGCGGCTCACGGAGACTTAGTCATCTATAGCCAAGTCCCCCTGCATCAAGAAGAAAATAGGTGAAGACCTGCTGAATCCCACATCTAAATATTGAGAGTCACTTTCTTCACAGGAGTCTGCTTCATCATTCCCTTTACGCTTAGCTAGATTTTGGCAAATGATGACATTAAGCAAAACAGAAAACAAGGTATCAGAGCAGCATCTCCAGGAAGAGGGAATGTTGCATATTACCTTTATTAATTTGAGTGCTCATTTGCTCCAAGTGAGCCAGGCCCCAAGCCTTCAGCAGAGGCTTTTGCAGATGAAAAGGCTTGCTTCTAAAACATGAGCTGTGATCCCAAGGCAATGCTACTCCAGGGGAAAAAAAAAAAAAAAATCACAAGAAAGTGCCAGGATACAAATGAGGGCAATGCCCTGCAAACTTCTACTTGAAAGCAGAGAGAAGGAAAAAAAAAAAACCAAAAAGAACTCCACACAAAAATAATCTAGGTTTTACCCAGCATCAAAAGTATCAGAGAATTTAGGCCAAAATTGCCACATGAGAGCAAGACAAAATATGCCAGAATAGATAACAGTTTGTCAGAAAGTAYGCTAATTGCCTGTGAGCCTACAAAAATCACCTACAGTATCTGCACACTGGTGCCTGCACTAACTTTGGAAAAGTAGTGATACCAGCAAGCGAGATATTTTAAGAGCATTATCTGTTTACCTACATTTCCAAGCATCAGATTGAAGTAACTGCAGAAATGTGCAAGACAGTAACATGCCCAAGTATCCACACTGCCGCATGATCAGTCTTTTGTGCTTTGTAGCTATTAAACCAAGAATTGTGCGTGAACTTTGAAATGTTTCTCCATACTACTGATTCTAGAGACAGAAGCAGAGAGTCATTTTCTCAAATGGCAGTTAAGCAAGGAACAGGAAGTTGCTGCAGTGTGGTTAAAAATATAGATGTTTGAAATACGACATCAGGAAGCAAAACAGTTGCTAGAGGGACAATTATAAGATGGTGATCTGATGTAGGCTGCTAAGTGATCATCTACACTAGCGTTGGAACATCCGCACTTCTAGACCAGAAGTTACTCAGTTCCTCAGAAAGCAAGAGGAAACACGCAGAGCTTAGAGGACTCGTCACCCCGACTAGCGTCATGACTCAAGGCACCTTTGAGAGCTCACCCCCGCCCTCCGCATGTGCATTACAACGCTTGTTACAGTTAGTTCTCTTCTCCCACGTGGCCGCTTGATGCCGTGCGATAAGGCAGCAAACAGCAGGAAGAAGTTTTCAGTAGAGTTCAGTGCTGCCCTGAGTGCTGCCTTGGCTCTCCGCCACCGAGCCGCTGCGCGATGTTAGTCATGGCACCTACTTTTCATAAGTGATCGCTCATCATATGTTCCTCTTTTTCCTGGGCATCCTGCAAGAGGCCCCGAGGTCTGATCTGAAGCGAGGAGCAGCACTCAGCTGCTGCCAGTCAGCAGGAGCCGTGCTTGAAACAAAGTGCGCTGCTGAATTTCAGTTGAGAAAACCAGACCTTTCAAACAGGACACACACTTATGAGATGCTAAGCCTGAGCTTTCAGTCCTGTTTGTAAGGGGAATTGAAAGGAATAGGGAAGTGGAATTTCCTTAGGCAAATTATGCAAAARGCTAGCAGGCTTCTCTCCTGATGCTAGTCACATGTGTGCAAGACGAGCAGCACCCTCTTTAAGCATGACACAGGAGCTGACTGAGGAACAGCAGAAAATAAGGCAAGCCAGGAGCCAAGCACCAAATAAACAAAAGAAAATAGTAACTGAATGCTCATTTGGCCAGCTTATCTGTACRCTACTAAGGCAGATGTCCTGTGGGGAGGAAAAAAAGAGAAAACAGGACTAAATTATGGGATTGTGCTCTGCACCGAAGAGCTCTTACTTCGTCTCCTAACTTCTGAGCTGCATGGCTGTGAATTTCAAGAATGCTCCTTTAATGCTACTTGGTCTTAGGACAGGAAGCAAAATTCGATCAGGCATGTATCAGAATAACACCACATGGGTCATCAACAGGCTAGAGAGAACTGTGCCGTGCAGATTTGATACCAGCCCACTAGAATAACTCTTCAGAGTGCTTTTGTCTGCACACATTAGTACCAGAGATGGAAAACAGGTGGGTTGTGGATATTTAGGAGCAGAAATAAAGCCTCTGGAATCCAGTATTTGAAAGGCAGTAGGATCGAGCTAGCACTCACTAAASCATATTTACCCCTTTTCTTACCAAACCTGACCCCTTTCTGTCCTTTTTCTTCCAGGTCACCTTCATCCTGGTCCTGACTCTTTCAAAGCTAGCCAAGGGGTACTTTGGCTGGAGCCTAAGGAGGCAGCTGTAAGACGAAGACYGTAAAGTCAATCTCATCTCCACTTCTGCTTTCTGCCCTCAATCCTTTACTTGAAAAGTCCTTAATCTTTGCTTCTCTGCCACCATCTTTTCATTAAATCTATTCTCTCATTCATTGCCCTCCTCATGTACCCATTTCTTCCTTTTAAATCTGAAATTTCTGCCTTGCATGATGCAGAGGCACACAAGAGTCTGAGCAAGCCTCCTGTCGTCAACTCAGTTACCTTGATCTAAGCTCATGACCGTCTGCCAAAGTGTTACAGTTTTATAGAAATTCTTGCTTATTTTCAGATTAAAATATTGTCTGTACAGAACCTGTAGATAAGCAAGCTGTGACACATCTATAGTTTCTTTATAAAGCACTTCCATGCTAATTTTATTTTTTAAAGTGTAAGAACTTGGCCAAATTGAGGGACTTTTTTAGGTGGGCATCAGGAAGCACAACTGACCTCAAAGTCATCCCTAGGGTTTCAAACCCTAGTTCTAGAGAAACCAAGGTGTGTGTGTGTGGGGGGGAAGATAGACAACACAATTGTTTTGCTCATTAAAAGAAAGTTTCCTCTCCCTGCACTAACTTTTTGCTTAGAAAGAGATGAGGCATTCTGGATGAGTCTCATCAACTACCCAGCAGCAGCTTACAGTGCTCCATGCTGTTTATGCAGTCATAATTTTCCAACTGTTAACCAGCTGCATGCTTCTCAAACAGAACAGTTAGTAGGTTTATAGCTAGCCTGTAACACTGCCTGAGTGGCTTTGGGCACAGGAATAGAAAAACAGTGAGAGATAAGGCAAGAACTGCATGAATATCAATTTGTCAGAATAGGAGATTCCACTATTGGAAATATTTCTCATCACAATTTGTTTTTCCTTTTTTTTWAAAAAAATAATCAGAAGCTCAGTTTCAGGAGTATTACTCCCTTCTGTAGGGATAAACAAAGGTCACATAGATCATCTGCTGTAAGAATTTGTTTTACTGTGAGTGGAGAAACTGTTCTTCCACTAAAGAGAGATTTGCCCAGTCACAAAATAAGGAATGTATTCTTTCCAGCAGAACGCACAGGGAATAGAAACAATAAGAGTGACTTTAGGCAGGTGAAGTACAAAGCGATCTTGAGAACCTCATCCTGCGAAAAAACAGACCAGTTTCAGGGGAGCACCCTTGCCAGGAAAATACCCATATTGCTTTCAGTTACACAGGACCTTTTTGAACATCAGCATTTGGTAACGGTTTCTTACTATGACGCCGAGTCATTAAGTTGATATTCTCTTGATCTGCTGAAGCAGGCTTGGACCCCACCATCTCTCCATAACCTCTTAATCACACCAGCTAGCTCAGCAGTCATCACACCTTCCTCTGCACTTCCAGCTAACACAAACAACTGGCGGGCATCATCCTGCATAAAGAAGGGGAAAACCAAAACAAATTATAAAGGATGTACATCCTTTATACCTTTACACAGTGAGGCTTAACTTCCACATTCATCCTGGAAGCAGCAGCAAGTACGCTGAGGAACCGTGTTCTCTCTCTCTCTCTCTCTCTCTCTCTCTCACACACACACACACACACACACACACACACACACACACACTCTATTCTTGTCTTCTCCTCCAAACTATTAAGCTATTTTTCTCCTTTGGCCAGAAAGGCAAGCTCTGTGCAAGAAGCCATCTCCTCCAGCCCATGCAATGAGATGTGCTGATCAAGGGTGACAGCATGTGGCGCACACCACTTCCGTAGCACCTCCACCCCAGGGATCACTACTCCAGTGTAACATGCAGCATTCACATCAGAAATACAAGCTTTCAGTAATCTGGCATATGATAAAATTCATCTGAAATCCTAATAGTTAAGAAGGATGACTGTGTTCTATTAGAGGCTAATGAAAAAGTTATACTGTAAAAAATAGTTTTAAATGAAAAACCTTTATTACAGAAAGGTATTGTGTACTGTGGCAGCAGGGAAAAGTTCAGTATCAAAAGCTAGTTTTGGATGATCACGAGTTAAAGCTTTGATAAACTGTGTTTTGCTTCAACAGCTGTCATAAGTAAGGGAGACAGCGATAAGCAATTTCTTAGTCAAGCATTTTACTAGCAGATAGAATAGACTGATCAGGATTTGAGTACATTAGCCCTATAGCACGAGAAATTCTTCTCAGAAATCTTAGTAGAGGACATATTTTCCTGTAAGTTCACGTTCAAGATTTATTTGGCTCAGCTTAAAGACCAAGTGGCACAATGCTTTGAAACACTCTGGGCACTGACATCAGAGGCCAAGCAAATTAACCCAAAACTGAATGTTTCCTTAAAAATTCAAATAGCTTGGACTTAAAGGGAGAGGGTCTTTTTTCTTTTTGAGCATTCAGAGCTGCTAAAAGTTCTCATCTGTAACCTCAGTAAAGTAATCCACACAGTATATTGACAATATGTTACAGATCAAAGGTCTTTCACAAAGGCCTTATAACAAACATGCTTCCACTATGAGTGTGATGAACTGAATTTCCAGGATTCATTAACAGAATTCACAGCACAGGCTCAGACTAAGGGAAATAAGTGAAATACTTACAGCTCTGGCAACTTCCCCAAAGTCTATCTTTAGCCTTCCCATGGCTCTTATGATTGCAATAATGGACTGGATAGTATTGCTGTAGACAACCACTTTATACTGTTTGCATTCCTCCTCCGAATAGCCATCCTCATGAATAATCCTGGGAAAAAAGAAATCATTGCCAAGCCAAATCAGAAGCGCATTTATTTCATCTTGCACAAAAATGCAGTTTAGATGCCTGCACTTCCACTTACTTCATCTGCTTCACAATGGTGCTTTTACCAGACTCTCCAGCACCTGAAAAAGTACAGAAAAATTCAAGTCAGCACCCACATGAAATTAAAAGGAAAAGTAAACTGCACCCTCTCCTCTTTCCAATCTAGAAGTCTATCAGGTTTGGAAAAAGATATTTCTTGTGCAAYACTGCTACTAGCAGAGCTTCATAGCAGCTGTTCCATCCCCTTGGGAGGAGATCGCTGAAGAACATATCCATAGGTGCATTCTTCAAAGTTCATTTACAGATGTGAAAATTTACAGATGGCAGCCATTGTGCATTCATCTGCTCAAAAAAGAGAAAAGCAAAATTTCTGAGTTTCCAGAGTACAATTCCTAGTCCTCAAGGTTAGCAGTCAGGGAGATGGGCCTGAAAAACTGAGATAAGGACTTGTTTACTAACCTATCTACCACCTCTCTTCCAATTCACTAGCTATTGTCCAAGGCAGTCCTAAAGCTAAGCATGTGAACTCTGTCTGCTTCTACCCACTGTTACCAAGCTGGGCTAGATAAGAGTATTAGTCTTGAATTACCAGGTGGATACAACCAGAGATCTCAGATCTTTAAGATACAAAAAAGGTACAGTTCAACAGGCCTCACGTGGTGTACAGTGAGGGCAGGCAGATGCAGAACAGACAAGCTCAAGAGCACAGGTAAATTGTTCTGCAACTCAATGCAAAGCAGTTGAAGACAAAGCCTAGCAACACGTCACTTTGTCAGAGCAAGAACGCCAGAATTGATGTTGTGAATTCCCTTGTCCACATAGCACAGCACAGAGTCAACCAAGTGTTGCCCACAACAATTCAGACTAACATGTTTTGTACCTAGCTTTCTGCTGTGAAACATTCCCATGACCTATTACTACAGCATAGTGGTAACGGCAGTAATATCACCCCCACAGCTGGATAGCTCTTAAATAACTGCAGCAAAATTCAAAGAACATTCATGTCTAGACTTGAGGTGGCAACTAAGATGCCTGTGAATCACCACCAGGAAGATCAAAGACCTCGTCTCCTGCTCCAACCAGCTAGCTGCCAACACTGGTTCCCACAGGTAAACGCTACCACTAGACAACTCCTGCATCATTACCATGGCACACCTATATGTATCCACCCACAGAACACACAAGGCAAATTTTAATTGATTAAAAAGTGCTATTCTCTATCATTTCCCACAATACAAGGATTATTATTCTGTGAAACTGAGGACAGAGACCCACAGGTTTAGTTAGGAAATGAGCATTTGCCACAGGATGACTTCCAGTTAAAACATCAGACCTGCAGGCTGTTGCACTTGGACATGTCTGCAYGGCAGAACAGCGTTCCTTCAAACAGAGGCAGAGAAATTTGGCTCGCCAAGCTTCTGCAGACCTCAGGGGGCTGGCTCATTCCTATCTGTCTGCAGGATAATAAACTACAGCCATGCATTTTGCTTTTGAATCCCCAAGTGCTTACGAATTGCAACAGCTTCCTACAGGCACACCAAGCAAAAGCAAACTGAATTTGCAGACAGCAGACAGCACACCAGTGCAGCAGCCGACGTACTTGGACAGCCAATGCAGCAGACACCTACTGCGCAATTCAAAATCATCATGTTATCATGGATAACTGAACTCTGCAGTCAGCAGCAGCTGAGCCATGCTACCTGCACACATGCCTAGCCCAGCTCTGAAGTGTGTAAAAAGCATGTAGAGCATCACCGCATGTCAGAGATGAGGTTAGATGAGAGTTAGTCTATATTACGTGACCGCATGCTAAGAGTTCACCCTAAACAAGCCAGACCAGCCGCTGGTGTAAGGGCTCCTCAGCCCAAAAGGCTCACTCTAAGCTGCAGAACTGGGTCTGCCCATGTCAGGAGAATGAAGTCAAACCTGTCTGGATTTGAAAYGACACAGATTCCCATTTACTTCTAGCATGAAGACATCAGACATCCCAGCCTGCAGAACCTATGTGGGATATACCGAAAATAGTGCCCGTGTGGTATCCGAAAATGGTATTGCTCCAAGCCAGGCAAGTTTTTTTGGAAGAGGGAAAAAACTCAGATATCGCTTTAGATTATCAGACCAATCAGGAAAAATAAAAGAGCTGCTTTCCAGAATGCAAGCTCTTTCTTCAAGCTGTGATAAACTGCACTGTGGCATGCTCTCCCTCCCTTCCCTCCAAAATTAGTAAGAGCTTTCTGGTGCTACTTTTTGGAAGCACAACGTCCTGAAAAGTTTTCCAAGCCTCTTGCAACACCCAGAGACGACAATACTGCATTCCAGATTCAGTCTTGCATCCTTAAACCCTTAGGAAAGTCAACTCCTAGAAACAGCAGTACAAACAAGGTATGAAAGCACAACCAGTTTATTTAAAAAAAGATACCAGAATTAATTTCCTGTTCTCACTACTTTACAGCATATTGGCAGAGGAACCAGGAAACCAAATTCCTGAAGATAAGCACTTYTGTTGTTCATTTTTGTTGTGACAGGTAAACACTACTGCCTTGTTAGGAATTTTGTGCACATTTTAGCTTGCATATTTCACATTCCCTTAGACACTTTTAACATCACTAGGAGAGCCCTCTCACCTGATAAAGGGAATTAAAAGTACCTGCAAGAACATTTAAGTACAGGTTACAGCTATGACTAGAACAGAGCAAACAACTACTGTTTTCTGGACAGTTACGCAACAGCCAAGAAACAAGCAGTTCATTCACTAGTTATGAACATATTGTGCCAACCTGAATCCCAACCTGTTGTAGTCCTAGGAACAAGGGGGCAAGCAGCATACCAGGAACTGAAGAACAGAGCACTTGTGTTTCCAGTCCCAAGTTCATCTCAGTTCCCAGATGCTGACAAGGATTCCTAAGGATCTACTGCTACATTATAAACAGCAGTGATTTTTTCCCACAAAGGTTTCCCCAACATCAGACAAGGTCATTTTCAAGCTGAACGTATATTTCTTTTTCACTTAGGTTTCAAACCAAAAAAAGCAGTCATGTATTTTTACAACCCTCAGTGGCTGAATGCAGTAGACAAATCAGCCTTTTCTGATGCTGAGCAATTTCTTAGTAGGATGAACACTTGGGTGATTGGATCAAGGATGATAGGTGCTCAAGTCAAAAGGGACAAAACCAAAGACAGCAGAATTCAGGTCGAGTTTTATTTGTTATACCCATTTGCAGTTGTCAGAGTTGCACCTCCTTCCTTGGATCATGGCACGATCAGATTGAGACTCCTGCTTCTTTGGACCCATCTTGGCCAGCAGAACACAGAGGCAACAGAACAAACGCATGCTTGTTTGGAGATCAAGCACGAACTACCGTGTGCCTCTCCAGCAGGGCTYTTGGGGTAGGCATCAACCTCACTGCCTATGTCCAGGATATAAATCTACAAGCACCGAAGCCTATAAATGACGATTGTTCAACTAACGCTTTGAGTTTCTGTCTCAGCGTTCCCCTAAAGGATCGTAACGCACAGTGGGAAAGCTGCTTCCAAGATATGGCATGTAGTGCCATTTAAATCAATTAGCCTTTAGTTTGGGCTGAAGGGTTCCCAGATTAGAGCTACTCAGGACAAAAAACTTCCATGCTGCCGAGCCAAATTCTTTGGTTTCCAGACATTTAACTTTTAAATTATTCCTAGGCATAACTGTCCAATTTAATATTTTTCTTCCCTCAAGCCTTAAAATAAAGGCCTTGAAGTAGAAAGATTTCCAGTTCAATCTCAAGCAGAACAGACCCCGTAAGCTAGATTTCATCTTTAATGCTTCTCAAATGGCTTAACAAGGAAGAACAATAAAGTGTTTTAAGCAGAATCCCCCAAACTTTGTGTCTGTGGAAGATATTAACTCTCCAAGATCTGAGCAAACGCTGGAGGCCCGAAACCCACTAAGCGAACAAGGCCTCCTCGCCACAGCTTTCACAGACAACGGCTTCAGCAAGACTTCCGTTGAAACCAGCCATTCTGTAGGACATATCCTTGCATTTAGTCAGCTGTTTTCTTGTGTTATCTCCTCTTCTTCCAGTTGGCAAGATGCCTGCCTTTCTCCTCTGGCTGGCAGGTATTTTGACACAGGTGGTATCAAGAACATCTCTTGTTTGGGAACTCGGCCACGCACGAGTAACATCTGCGCACTTGYGCTTCGGCTTTGCCAGCATTCAATACAGAAGCAGTTAGGGTCAGATCTAAAAGCGTTAACACTTTCTACGATCTATATGCCCAGCATGTCCACCCCGAGAGGAACACAAAACCTCATTTTTAATTTTCCCAGCAATCCTCCACATTGCCTTATTAAACTGTTGCTATTTGGAAGCTTCGGTGTCCCAAAACAGCAGTGCTCAGCCCCGGAACAGCCTGCCTCACCACAGAAATAAAAAAATAAAATAAAAAAAACCACATGTACACTTTTGAACTCAATCTATCTCTTATTTCTCATTGTCGTATTTGCCCTCAGTTCCTCCTCAGATTATCTTAAAGTAATCTATTGCAGCAGCAGGCAATGCTGAACACATCCTGCCTGCCATTTGACTGACAAAACAGYGTCGGGTACAATTACACCGTGACATCACAACACCGCCACCGCGGTTATACAACACTAATTCTAACCACACTTGTTTAACTCTTTCCCGTTCTTGTTTCCAACCCATACACATGCACACTTGAGGAGGAGCTCGACAGAAGAGCTAGCTATGTGCGCAGAGGAAAAGCTGGGGTTTAAGTTTACCCTATGACTTCAAAGGGGCTAACAGAGGTGGTGGTGGTGAAGGGAGATTCACTTCCTCCAGATCTCTTTCCCTGCCAATGTACAAGGCCGAATTGGTGGCTGCAGCACACACTAATAAGGCACGCATCCAAGAGGGCACCGCCAAATAGCGGGACACCTCCTGCAGATGCTGCTCCTAAAGGAGGCTTTATTCAACACTTCATGTCCTCTCCTAATTTCAGCCTCTGTTCTTGCAAGGGCCACGGACACAAGGTATCTCATTAAAAAGCTAGAGACGTCTGCCCTCAAGCTCTGCAATCATTCCCTGCAAGCTCCTGCCAGGGTGGCAGCTGCTTACCAGTGACACAGCCAACAGCAGGCAGAGTCTCACCACAACTGCTCAAAAACAAGCACTAACACTGCTCTGGTCCATCCTGTGAGACCCATACTACATGCTTTTGTACAGCATAAGGTATTTTCAGGTTCCCCTCTCACTATGTGCCTATGGTTTTAGTCTCATCCCTCCTCTTCCTCCCCATACAAGGTACCCAATCATTTGCATTTTACACTTACTTTCCAACCACAGCTCCGACCTCTCCAGCCCTCATCTCTGTTCTTTGACGCCTGAAATTTCTCTAAATATTTGCAAATGCAAGTACTAGACAAGCTCCTATTTTCCTTTTTCCAAATTGCTTGAATAGAGGCAAAGGGTTTTTATAAAAGACTCATACTGGGCTTACTGAATTTGGTAAACAGCATTTAATCTGCACCCCTTGTTTCCTGCCACAAGCCAGCTTCAGTTATTCTGATATATGTTGTTTACACAAAGTGTGGCTTAAACCAGTCAAGCACCTCTAGGAGGAAAAAAAAGGTGGGAATTTAAATGCCACTTTAACACTTTTCCAGCCTACAGAAAGCTGATGCTTGGAATTAGAAATTAAGATGACTAGTGCAACTGGATAATATTACACCTGAAATTCTTACAGACTCCGCAAGCAAAGCATTCAGCCTCTAGGATAATAGGCTTAGACCAGATAGGGAATTAGAAAATTTCAGAAGTTCAAAAACCACAAAATAAGACATGGTATTTTACAGGGTTCAAAAACATCAAAGTCGAGCAATATTTGGACTTTTCACTGGCAAAACAAAGCAAGCCTTTCCTTTCTGCTTTGATTAGCACAGTTACACACAGATCACATTTCATCATGAGAAACCAAGGCTGACCTAAACAGGGATGTTGTAACTCCGTGGAAAAATTGTTTCAGAGGTTTAACTTTTCTTCTCCCAAATTAGCAGCAAGGAAGCCATGGGTCCCACAGCTCTGTTCGCATTCCCTAGAAACGAAGAGCTCATCTGTTAGAAAGGATTTGCTGCTTTTTGCTGCAGTGGTTTCCTCCGCTAGATCAACACGTTCTCAGAGAAAAACAAACAAACCAAAAAAGAAAAAACAACACACACCCCCATAGCTAAGAAGAGTCAGTCTTCCTCAARCCATCCTTCAGATAGTGCTCATTCGTCTCCAGGAACCAGAGCAACGATTCAGATGCTTATCGAATTAGGGAGGCATCGCACCTCCCACAAGCCGAAGAGCCTAAACGAAAACATTTAAGTAATATTCCATAATGCTCATTTGAGCAAAACGCTTAGTGGAGAGCTTGCCACAGTACTGTTGAATTCATTTCTGCTCAAAGCT
>NW_028186703.1:63762-75466 GCF_003343005.1 Rhea americana
AAAACACCTCTGGAGGAGAAGGGGAGATGAGAAAAGCAGGGGGAACCTGAACAGCTTTCAAGTCAATCCCTTTTTAGTAAAATCCCTGGGAGAGCGATATACACACACAAAGCGGGGAAATTATCAACCAACCACTTCCTCCAAGGAAGCCAGGGGCCTTCCTGTAACAAGAGATGGAAACCTAAACAACTCAACAAGTTCACGCTTATGAGATTACAGGAAAGCAGGCAACAAGCAAGCACCAAAATACAGCTTTAGACTGGATACTGCAGACCTACGTCATTATGCTCTGGATAGAGTGTTAGCTTTTAAAAYAATTGGTTCTTAATTCACTGCTTGGGGGGGGGAGGGAAAGGTAGGTCAAATATTACCTAAATCTTCCGGACACAAGCACTGAACTGGTTCATTGTTTCAGAAAGTACAAGCAATTTTAAGTGAAGTGTTTTTTCTAATGCCAGATCAAAACTGGATTAATCTGTACTCCAGGTGAGTAATTTTTTCAATTAATGGAAAAAGTCCTGCAGCATCYGAAATCTTCTACAGAGAAACCAGGTCACTGCTGAAAAATTCTTAAACTCAGAAGAGATGCACCTGGCATAGCCATTAAAGTACAGGCAAGGAAGACAAAAGTTAACAAACTGACATGTTCCTCATTTCCAGCCTCCAGAGGAGACCGTGCACAGCTCGTAACTACAGCAACAGCCCATATCGGCTTTAAAAAACCTCAGCAGGAGTTTGGCAGAAACTTTGCCAGACCATTCCTGAGACAGAGYGATGCTGCAACCTTTGCTGAACTCTGAAATCCGCTGGAAATTGTCAGTGTTTGTAATATCCAATCTCAACAAATATCTCAGGAATAACTCTACACTTTTCACTTTACAAAGAACTTGAAGCTGCACGGTCAAGCTACATGGGTGACAGAGGGCCAACGCAGACCTGAGAAAACTGCACAATCCTTTTGGGCTCCGAGGTATGGTTATGAGGATTTTCCTGGCTTCAGTTAGAGGCCACCTGCAAAATCCAAAATGAATACTTTTCCCTCTTACTTTGGCCCCTTTCTAGGGTGTAATAGCACAACAGAGCTGTCAGGAGTCCAGCACTTAAAATATCAGGAGAACCATTATAAGCACAGAGCAGGAGCTATTATTCAAATAATCAGCAACCCCAAAGGATGTTATCTCCCTGATAAAACAGATGTTTCCTTTTGTCAACATTTATTCAACATCCCACCCTAGCAAGCGAACATGAATACTTCCCTTTATACACAAACAAGCTTCTGAGATAGTTTTCCAGAACACTGCCCTCCTGATTTGTTTTCCAGCTAGAAAGGCTCTTATACACTGAACACACCCTGCTGCAGCCCTTGTACCTGTGCATTTTTTTTTTTTTTTGAAAGCTAAATAATCCAGCCCTCTTCCTCTTTGCTGCATCCCTCCCCCTTATTTCTAGTCTCATCGTACAGAATTTGAATTCTGATATCCCCACCTTCTTTGCATGTGTATTTCTATCCAAGGGGCAGCTGCCATCCCTGCTAATTCTCCCCCTGTGGAAGTTTTTTTTTTTTTTTAAAAAAAAAAAAAGCTTTTAATGGCAAAACTCCACTGAAAAGATCTGAGATCTTACAAAGCCAAGGGTGATTTAGCAAGCTAAAATGTCTAAACAGCAAGAGCTGCCAGAGGCTGCACCAAGGATTAGGAAAAGGGAAGAAACGTTATTGAAAAGAGCAACAATGTTATATTGCTGGGCCTCAAAAAAGTTACAGCTATTGTTAGAAAAGTCAACAGGGACCGGAACACCTCAGGTTAACGGCTTTGCTCTACAAGAATAACACCACAGTGGAGAAGCCAATCTTTTTTTAAAAAAAAAAAAAGAAAGAAAAAATAAAAGAAAAGGAAAAAAAGAGCATATGGGTATGCTTAGGCAAGAAGGTACCAGGAGCCAGTGTTGCAGGACAAACCACTTGAAGCTGTCACTGCCCCTAAACAAAACAAAAAAAAGGGGGGGGGGGGAGATTCAAGAAACACCATTTTGAAAGTGCAAGTAGCAAGGTCACCAAGATCACCACGACTTAAACAGGCCTTTCCATGACAGAATAAACTGCAGTAGACTGCTTTGCCTGCTGGCTTACCTGTGGCTGCAATCRATACAGTTCTTCCCCTATGTCCCTGCCAAGCATTTGTTTTGCATCCCAAAGAAAGCTGCCAGACAGCACATGAGATGAGTCTGCTCCTGAAAAACCCTAGTTTACAGCCTGATACAGGTARGTAAACAAATCCATAGCAGGGTATAAGCATCACGGTTTCTAGATCACATTCACAGAAGCAGGAAAATACAAAATTAGAGATACAGGGAAGTAACCACTCTTCCCAACTGAAGCCATCACGGTATACAAAGTCAACCTGCTACATTTAGAGAAGAAACTTTCTTCAAGGAAGCAAGGCCACCGGGAGCAAAATGGGGGCGGAGAAGATTTAAAAACGTTTCAGTCAGAAGAAAAAGTCACTAAACCCAGTATGTCAGTATTTTACTACTACTGCTCAGCCCTATTCAGAAGCAAAGCAGGGGCAGCTAGAAGGTACCAGGAAGATGCTCAAGAACAGCAGCTGCCCTGGAGGATTTCTCAACACGGAGACAAGTGATGCAAGAGCCACGTCAGGGTGGCTCTGGCCAGCCGAGCCTGCGAACCGCCTTGTGAGCCATGCCAAGAAGCTGTAAATTTCCATTTCACTTTCACAGGCTCAGAACAGATCACAAGCACTTTGTTCTCCGTTCAATGGCATTTATTTTCCRTATGAGTCTAACAACATCCCCATGCGAAAAGTCAGAGAAAGAGTTAGCTTTAAATACATTATTCAGCCATCAATCCAGTTTAAAAGACTGTTTGTATTAGCCAGAAAAATTAAGATTTGAAACCATAAAACTGCACATGCCTCAACGACAAACATTAACCCCAAAGTAACTAAACACCGTGTTTTACACATTCGTTTCGAGGAGCATAGGAGRGGTTGTTTGGAAGGATATTTTGCCTGGCCTCTCCATCAGGGCATTAGCCTCATTTTACAAGAGGAGTTTGAGCACGTTACAATTGCATTTATAGCTTCTAGTAAAGATTTTTGACTTGGTGCCTTTGGGGGGGGGGGAAATCAAGTACTTTGCACAGCGATGGTCTCCCGTGTTAAGCGGTGCCAAAGCACCAACTATCAAACACAGAAAAAGAGCTAAAGGGTTTGTGCCAGCACAGGGAGCAAGCAACCAGTAACTGGTTTAAGAATTGGTAGCATTTGAAGCAGGCATTGTATCACTGCAGAGCGAGAAACAACGGCAGCAAGAGGCTGGGAAACGCTGGGTTCAAAGCTCTAACTCCAATTCACACTGAAGTGTGGTTAAAAGCATCTTGTGACCATTCAGAAGAGGATCTAGACATACCAGTGAATTCTGCATCAATCACAACCAAAAACCAGGAAACACCAGCTCAACTTAACTACCTACCTACTAATGAAACATCACTTAAACATTGGAAGACACGCAGATTTTTCTTCCTCCTTACATGGATATGGGGCCAAGGCTGGATCTTAACAACTGTATGAACTTGTAGAGGAATAGCTAAGTATGAGGACAACTGCTTTACAACCACTGACAGCCGTGAAGTGTACTGACAGCAACTGTCCATGTTCCTGCATTATTATCTGGCAAATAAAACATCTCATTCTGTCTCTAAATCCACAAGACAAAGGTTAAAAAAGGTGATTCCTAAAGCAACTGTTTCAGGATGTTGGTCATATAGAGGAAAATCTTCTGCTTTTGCAAAACTCCAAGGCTAATGTACAATAACATTAGGATGATAGTATTGTATTAAGTAACACAACAACTTGAACTTCAAGAAYGTCACTTCTCATTTCTGCTACAAAATAATTCCTTGTACAAAAACATATTGTTACCTGCACCCAGAATCAGAGGGTTTTTGTTGTTGTTGTTGTTTTTTGAGGGGGAGATCAGCTACTCATGCCCTATCATCTTCAGAAAAAGACTCCTTTGATGCATTTTAAGCTACACAGCTAACAGCCAGCCCAGCACTCCTGGTCTGCACTTGTTTTTGCAGCTCCTTGTACAGCGCTCTTGGGAGTGTTTTAAACTAATTGTGCCTGTTGTTCAGCAGCATGGGCTCGAGACACCTATTGACAGACAACACTTATGCGACACATCTTTTGGCAGAAGATTAAATGAATCTCACTCCTGGCTAGGCCTCCTGGGTGCCCCTTTCTCACCTACAGGTTATGTTCAGGCCTATATTACATGGAATCTGAGCATGAAGAACAGCTTTGACTGCAGTGCTACAACACACATGGCAAATACAAAAACATCTACCCCAGCTTGYTGTGGAAGTCTTCCTAAAGATACACTCCACAGCAGCTTTTGAATGCCATACAATAATGCGCTAATTCCAATCCTCTTCAGGCAGRGTTCATTCAACTGGATTCTTTCAGAGATGAAAGATTAAAAAAAAAAAGTATGGTCTAATCTATCCAAGCAGACCAGCTTTGCCATCAGATGAATAATTTCATCCCGTCCTCACGTTTACTAGTATGAGTTAAAAAACAACCAAATAACCAAGGGACAAATGGGAGATTTAGCAGAATGTAACAGATGACTTTGAATGGCTCCACACAGTGAGGGCATGGTGAAAAGAGGGGTYGGAATAAGATTTTTCAATAGCCTCTTCTCAGTGTCAAGCATTTTTGTGCGACTTGTCTGTGTCCACCGCATTTATGCGGGGAAAACAGTCTTGAGTTCTTAAAAGCCACTTATAAAAATAAGCAACGGGGTAGAAAAGTTTCCCCACTGAGGGAAAACTTCATTTCTTAAAAATAAGGCCTTTGGTGGACAGAGATCCTAAACACAAASCTACAGGAAACCAAGCTCCACAAATGCTATTGCTCACCCTAAGGTTYGGATGCTGTTTCTTATTTGTTTTTWAAGATAACRTAGTCAGTGCCACTGAAGTAATGAGAGAAGGTTAAATAAGTCAGAAGTTACCAAACACCAACTGAGAAAACATGAAATAAGAGACAYGCATTTGATCACAACCATCAGTGGTATCAGTACCAGAACAAAAGGTGATGGCACTATGAATTAGGGAAGCATGATATCACTGGARTCTCTCCATCCAGGTTATGAAGTGTGCACTAGCAAAGTAATCAGCATGTCAGTCATTTCACATGCAAGCCCATTTTAAGYCATTAACAGACTGCTGTTTGATCAAACTTACATAAGTATTAAAAAAAATGGGGGAACAGAAAATACCTTTCCACCAGCAACAGCTAGGCTTGTTAGCCAGTTGCTCAAAAAACTTAAACAAACTGCAGTCTAATTAGAAAATTCTTTGCAGCACATGTTCTTCTTCCAAGAAAAGTTATTTTGATGTTCTGCCTCCAAGTTTAATGAAACTTGAACCATGTCCAGAGGGCTCTTGGAGGATAGAATGAAATACCACTTCTCCAGCCAGTCACTCCATCTGTAGCTTAACAGYATGTTATAAATTGTCTGTTCTCCACTATCGATGCTGGGCCTAAGCACATTTGTCTGCTTTATTTATATAAGCATGTGATGTACACACAACCGAAGCAGCAGCAGCAAGACAGAGTGCCCRCAGTAGAAGTCCCATCCCACAGCTGGCTAATTGCATCAGATGTTTCTTTTTATATAGTGCACAAAGCAAAAGCGTGCACTTACATAGCAGCATTCTGCTCAGAAAGACTGTCTCTTTTCCAAGTTACAGTTACCCCGAGTGATCCATCAGAACCATCTAGTCAAAAAGCCAGTGAATTAAATCACTCTGAAGAATACCATTTTGTAGATGCAGTGTTTTGCCTATCTGTTCCCATTTGTGGTGGCAAAAGCAAAGGGCAGAACTAAAGATCGATATGAAGTTTACATAGTGATTCTCTACTTGATTCTCATCCTGTGAGATTCTACAAAGTAGATGGTAAAATATGGCTGCAAACCGCATCTCAGACCCATCAGCCTTCTGGCCAACATGAGACARGGAAATATTATCATCAAGATATAGACTACCTCCATCTCAGCTAAGGACAAACGCATCTGGTCCTCAAAGAGCTCTAAGCAGAGACAAAAAGTGCAAAACAAGAAGTCTCCAGGGAGAAGATCTGACCCAGTACTAAACTACTTCAGGTATTCTCTTCTGGAAAACAGTCAGACTGTCGTGACACTTCTGCGAAATCTAGAAGCCTCAGACATCAAAAACACCTTTCACAACCCATGCTGAAACTCAAGCATTGATCTGACCTCATTAAAAGTGCTTCCAATACACACAGTAATTCCCACCAATTGGCTGTCCAGGCTAATTGAAGTATTTATTTTCTCTTATGAAAATGCAACTCGGGGCTGACCCTGACTGCTGCATCTGTGAGAAAATCTTCACATGGTCAAGAGTCACAAGATATATACTGCATACCTCAGACAGCGTGAGAGGAAAGCTCCAGACAGGACTCGGAGATTAGAAAGTACAACAGCTCCCAGCAGGTCGCATGAGCAAAACAAGCACATAGCAGGATTTCAGGGCAAATTTACTATTTCAGCCCCAGTAACTCCATCTGGGAAGGATCTGTGGAGTAGCAGCCTTGACTGCAAAACAACTACTACAAAACAGGAGACAGTCCCAACATCAGACTATATTTCACCTGTTGAAGAGCGTTAAGCAGCTCCAGAGCCAAATAGTGACCAAGTCAGACACCCTGATGGTCCCTCTAAATACTGTCCATACTAAACCAGTTGTGCTACCAGAAAAGCTTCTGGTTAACTGTATTATAAGCAACAGCAAGAGCTTTCCCCTGACTTGCATCCTTAGAATGTGTCTTTCAATGTTTTACCAAGACACAACCAAATCTTGCTGGGCACCAACACTTAGGATGGCTTGAGGGATTTTGGGAAGAACAAGGGTGAAGTAAGATTCAAAAAAAAGCAGAGGTCTCCAGGAGTGGCAGAGCTTGTAGTTTGCTTGGTTAGTTATATAGATGTAAGCTATTTTAGAACAAACTTACGTTTTTAATTATTTTGCATGAATTAGCAGGAGTGCTTGAATATAATTGCAAAGAGTATCCAAACCCAATGATATTTTAACAGGCTGGATAACAGTGCATTTTATGCATGAACAGTTCAATGCTGGATGCATCCACACAGCTCCAGTCACGGAAACGTCATTCCACACAGAGAAGCGATACTGTCTGGATCTTGAAAATGGGACAGCGCTGTATACCCAGCAGTGAGCTCTGTCACTTGGTGTCACACAAAGCCCTCCAAGACACCTCACACAATAATTAACACACCAGACATTCTGAAGCTTGCTGAAGAACCAAGCTAACAGTACAGGACAGCACCTAAACTAACCAGGAAGAATTTTATGCTTTCCTACATTTTGCTGTAAAATCCCAGAGATTTCTACATCAGCAACACTGCATGTCTGTGCCTGCAGAGTAGCATAGCATGTTCCCGAAGGCAAGCAAAGAGAAAAGAGGTACTATTTAGCAGAGATTTGAGCAAGAACTCCTAGGTTTTGTTCCCAGCCTCTCCATAACCTCCCAGGAGTTGGCTTCTCCCATGGAAAGCATTAACCTGCTGCTGCCTATGGTGCTGAGAACTAGTGCATGCAGTCCTTTAAACCATTAGTTCAAGAGGACTCGATGACAACAATCGCACAGTAAATGACAATTACATAATATAGGCAGGGGTTGGTATGACCTTGGGCAAGTTGCTTAGGTTTTCTTTGGTCAGAAAAAGCATAAAAGTTACTCAACAGCAGTATTGTGAAAGCAAAGCATTATACAGTTATTTGAAACCCTGCACAGAAGCTGCCCTAAAAATACAAACACAAGTCCAGAGTTTCCCCCCACCACTCCCAAAGAATCCCAGAGTTATCAGGTAAGTGAGACCACCTGAGCCAGCATCCAAATAGTCTTCACCACAAAGAAAAAAAAAAGTGGAAACTTGAGGAACGAGAAGGACCTGTAAGAGAATGTGTAGCTGAAACCCCCTCTCCTTCTTCCTCTTCCACAGGAAACAGGAGACTTAGGTATGAGGTGAGGAAGTCAAGTACAATTAAAACCCTCCGGTTCCAGGCGCATTGCTAACTCAACAATAACTACTAACACCTAGGCTCTGTTAAAAGCCTCGCTGGCAAAAAAAAAGTGACCCTTTGTACAAACAAGAACCTTTTCTTAACCTACATAATTCTGCAAAGTATAAACTAGGCCATTTATTTTAACTGAGCCACAGAAGAGCGTACAGACTCTAAAATTTTATAGATGAAGAAATGCATTTCTTCTAGACTTCACTACATCAGCAGTACCGAGAGGCTTGTTCCAGTTACATAAACGACCACATGATCTCTTACAACAAGTTAGTGATACGAGACAACTTATCCTAGGCATTTTAATACTAGGCTCCACAGAAAGAAGTACTTGCTCAAACCACAGGAAGAAACAAAAACACGAACTTTTCCATCAACTTCTTGATGTCTCACTGAAAGAAGAAAATATTTGCAATAGGAACATGAGTCCTAACAACTAACTGTTTTGCTTTACCTGCACATTAACAAAGCTGCATATGGGGAGAGCACATTTCGGTACAATCCAGCGTTCTCTTTAATCACCAGCCATCATTACACTAATTTTTTTAAAACTAGAAAGCTTTGACATTTTAAGTTATTGCATGTTATTGCCAAGTGCAAGTCTGATAYAAGAGCCCTATTTTCTAAATGAGGCTAGATACAGATCGCTACTTTATGAATAGAGGGTAGTAGATCCAGAATGCAGTTGCTAGTTATACTTTTAAAAATCTCACCTTATGTTTGGGTCAATATGCCTTGCAAATGATTACTGCATAATCTTTTGCATATTCCTTCAGTTCTGTTATTTGCTGAAGAGGTCACACAGTTTTAGCCCCCAAATCCTTAGCGTCTTTTTACGGTCACAAAGAATATCATGCCATACCTCTTACAAGGACACAAGTAAGAACAACTTAAAAAAAAGTATTCTGGAGATAAGGATCACTTGGAAAGCAGAACTTAGTCAACATGTCCCATTCTAACAGAAGAATTAAATATCATTGTGCTAGTCTTCATGAACTCAATCTGTCTCCACCTGAAATGGCAAACATCAAAGTAACAACAAAAAAAAAAAAAGATGACGACCTACATGACCAGATGGTCCACCTACAACCCTAAATTTGCACG
Organism: Rhea americana; assembly: GCF_003343005.1. Classification (NCBI taxonomy): domain Eukaryota; kingdom Metazoa; phylum Chordata; class Aves; order Rheiformes; family Rheidae; genus Rhea; species Rhea americana. The sequence goes on from NW_028186703.1 coordinate 73,010, forward strand.
GCCTGTTCCTTAGCTCATTCGAAGTTGCAAAGAAATGGAACAGGAGTCTGCCTGTATCTAGCAGGCTTCATCAGGGAAGGGTATCCTTTCCTTCTCTGTACCCTACTTACCACCCAACAACAGCTTCTTAACATGGTTACTTGAATATAGACCAAATATGGCAACTTGYTTGCAATCCCTAAATATTTATCCACTCAGGAAAGTATAATAAAGAGAYAGCTCTCCACTAAAGGCTTTATTCCATTCAGATGGCTTTTCCATTCCTCTCAAAAATACATGAATGCATCTTATTTGAGAAAGAAAAGTGCACAGAAGTGACACTTCCTTTCTCAGCTGTTCTGTTTTCTATACACAGAGATTGCACTGAGGTAGCRACAACACACTTTGCTTTTGTTGTGCTCCTGCAAGCTCTGCAGGACAAGCTCAGCTATGGAAGAGTAAGCCAAATTCAAATCTCATCTTCTGCGCAAAGTCAGATCCTGTCACAGGATCTTTACTGTAGTAGARTGAGGCACAAAGAACCTAGCATGATTACTGCATCCCCTACAAAGGGGGTTTACACAGACGAGGCATTTCTGATACGAGAAACAGGTGCCCAGAGAACCATTTTCAACATAAAAGCTAACTACCAGATAAAAGGATTTAATTCCATTACCCCATCCTAAGCAAAAAGCTGAACGACCATGCCTGCATGACCAGAGACTGCATGCTGTCTCTCAGACAGCAAGAGTCTTGCAAGAGCAAGAGTCTTTATAGCGATCTTCTTTGTTACACAAGCACAGGATATCCAAAGATGGAAAGAAAATCAGACAACAGAGCAAACACCTTCTGCTCCCAGAGCCCAAGACCAAAGCCACCAGAGAGACCATCACCCAGAAGCAGCCGGGACAGAGGACTAGTAAGGTTCAGACCCACACTACAGACAGAAGACTTATTTCATCAGGCAGAGTCTGGCTAGTAAAAAGCCCCACCCTGGGACAGTTTGTTAGGAAGCAGCATGCTCATCTCACCCAGTGAYACAGGGGAGAGCAGGACAGGTCATCTCCTCCCTCCTCAGGGCTGGATGCAATCGTAATGGGAGCAGGGCAGACTGCGCTCTTCCAGGAGCCCCACCGAGGAGGTAATGACCCCAGGGAAGGGACAGAGTACCAGGGTGGCCCATGCCAAGCCCTCTCCAGTGTCACAAAGGCAGCATCTCAAAATGGCCTTTTTCCAGACTTACCCCGGGGCCTCCAGCCCCACTAGGTTTCCTACAGGGATCCTGCTCCAGCCCAGCCTCTCAAAACCCACGTTTCTTTGTCTTGCTATAACACCTTTGCCACCTCTCCTCTCTCAACATCCCACTGCGTAATCCCTCACCCCCTACACAACACCCTCAACCCTCGCTCATCTCACAGACCCCGTATCAATGCCCCAGACACCCCTCTCCCCACCACTCACTCTCCAGAGACCATTTAGCCTCTCCCAAACCCTTCCCCRACCTCCTCCAGATAGTGCTTCGCTCACCACCTTGCTCCTCCCCTAAGAGATCCCCTAAAACTCTTCAGAGCTCTGGAAAGCCCCAAACCCCCTTCCCAGGGACTACTTCACCCTCTCCAAGCCTCGGAGCCCACCCAAARTCTTCAGCTGTCCCAGCTCTTCTCCACACCCTCCCCAGAGCTCCCTTAGCCCCCTCAAACCCCTCCTGGGCCCTGGAGATACTCCTCAAGCCTCTCAAGCCGCCTCTCCTGAGGCTTCTTCGCCTCTCAAGCCCCTTATGGGGCCCCCAGTCCCCCTCAAGACGAGCCCTAAARCTCCCTTAGGTCCTCCAAGCCTTCCCCTTAGAGGCTCCTCAGGTCACCCCCCCCCCGCACTAGAGTCTCTCAGCCCCTCTCAAGAGCCCCCAGAGCCCTCTCACCTCCCCAAGACTCTCTCCAGGGCCCCTCTACCCCCGCTCCGCCCCTCCTCACCGAGCAGCAGCAGCTTCACCTCCTTGGCCGCCTTCTCGCCGTCCTCCCGCAGGTTGCGGTCGATCATCTTGCTCCGCTCCACCGCCGCCTTGTCCTCGGCGCTCAGCGTGCAGCCCATGGCGGCGGCGGCGGAGGGCGGCTCGCCGCCGGGGAGCCGGAGCTGAGCAGACGGAGCGGGACCGGTGCAGGGCTGCGCCTCTCGCTTCCCCTCAGCGCGGGCGGCTCCGYGAGGCGGYGCCGGATATCCGCCCCGCCCCGACCGTTAGCCGCCCGCCAACCGCCCCGGGGCGGTGCCGCGCACGCGCGCGCGGGGCACGCCGGGAAATGCAGTCCGCCGCCGCCGCGCCGCGCGGGGCACGCCGGGACAGGTGGTCCACGCGCTGCATGCGGGGAGTTGGAGGCTTCCCCGCCTCACTTCCGCCTCGGTGGAGCGGGGCATGACGGGAGCCGAGGGTGTGGGCGCCTTAGTTCCGCCTCGGTTGAGCGGGGCATGATGGGAGTTGTAGTT
>NW_028186703.1:75799-78633 GCF_003343005.1 Rhea americana
CCCCAGCCCCACAGCTGCCCCGAGCCCTGTCCAGGCCCAGCCCCACAGCGGCCCCAGCCCCACAGCCCGTGGGGAGCCCCCTTCCCAGGGTGTTTCCCTCCATCTCCCCTGGCCGCCCCATGCCCAAGGGCCATGCCAGGACTGCTCCTGCCTCAGCCCCTTGCTCCACCCAGCCCCACGGTGGGGGGCAGGGGAGCCCAGGAGGCCTCTAGCCCCGTCGCCATGGGGCACGTAGGGGAGCCGGGCAAGCAGGGGCTGGGGCTGCACCCAGGCAGCATACAGGGCCGCAGGGGGCGAGGGGGATTTTGGGGGGGGACCCCGTCCCGCCAAGACACCCCAGATCCGGACACGAGCAACCCCCTAGACCCCCCCCCAGTACGCTCCAGCCGGGTGGCGACCCCCAAGAGGGGTGAGAGGAGAACGCCGAGGGGGGCAAAGCCCCGCGGAGGGTGCGGAGGGCAGGAGCGGCCCCGGCGGGCGCCCGCGGCCCCCCGCCCCACGCGCGCCCCCCGGCCCAGCCAGGCACGCACACCAGCTCTGCTCTCGCAGCCGTGTTTGAGCCCGCGCCCGCCGCCGAGCCCGGGCCAACGCGCTACAGCTCCGCTTTGGGAGATGCGCCCGCCGGCACGGAGCCCCCGCCACCGCCGCCGCGCCGCTCGGGCGGCTCGGCCGCCTCCTCGGCCACCTGCCCCGGGATGCGGAAGTCGACGGGCGGCTGGTCCTGCTTGGGGCTGGGGGCGCCGGGCCGGGGCTCGGCCGGGCAGCCCGTGCCCTGGAGGAACTGCAGGAAGTTCTCCTCGATGGAGCCCTCGCGGCTGGGCAGCCGCAGGTCGTCCTCCGGCGGCTGCTTGAAGAAGCAGGTGAGGAGCCGGCCGAGCTCGCCGCGGATCTGCCGGTTGAGGCACCCGTAGAAGAAAGGGTTGGAGGTAAAGCAGAAGTAGCCGAGCCAAGTGACCACAGTCTCGGCCTGCCGCCCCGCCAGCGGCTGGGGGCTCAGGGCCGTGTAGAGGTGGAAGGAGAAGTAGGGCAGCCAGCAGAAGAGGAACTGGCCCCCCACGGCCAGCAGGATGGCGGCCGCCTTGCCGCCGCCGAACGTCCTCTGCGGCGTGGTGCGCGGTGCCCCGGAGCTGGTCACCATGGTGGAGCGGCTGCTGAGCGACTCCGAGCGCCGCCGCGGCGTCTCCATCCAGGTGGGCAGCGGCCCGTGGTGCATGGCGGCCACCCGCGCCACCTTGAACATGCTGCAGTAGACCACAACGATGATGAGGAGGGGCAGGAGGAAGTAGAAGGCGGCGAAGAAGACCACGAAAAACTTGCAGTAGGGCCCGCGGCTCCATTGCAGCGAGCACCTGCGGCCGGTGGGGACCGGCGGCCGGTCCGGCGAGAGCCAGCCCAGCACGGGGACCAGGGAGGTGGCCACCGCCTTGAGCCAGACGCCCACCAGCACGCAGGCCACCAGCCCCACTGTCATCTTCACCTCGTAGCGCATGGGGTGCACCACGTAGTAATAGCGCTCCACGTTGATGGTGGAGATGGAGAGGATGCACATGCTGATGAAGCAGACGCTGAGGAACAGGTAGACGCGGCACATGGCCTCGCCGAAAACGGGGCTGTCGAAGACGGCCGAGCCGGAGAGCATCTCCAGGGGCATGAGGGTGAGGGCGGCCAGGAAGTCCACCAGGCAGAGGTGGAAGACGAAGACGAACTTGCGCAGCGCCGGCGTCTTCACGATGACGGTCATGACGGCTGCGTTGCCCACGATGGCCGTCAGGTCGATGAGCAGCATGAAGAAGAGCCCCACCGACTTGGAGGCCACGTCCTTGGGCTTGGCGTCGGCCGTGCCGTTGGGGGGCATGGGGCCCGGCGAGGGCTGCAGCGGCCGCGCCGGCCTAGAGCCGTTCCAGGCCCACGGGGCGGCCAGGGAGGGCTCCATGGTGTCCCGCGGTGGCGCCGGCCCTCACCGGCCCCCGGCCCATCCTACGGGGCCCCCCGCGAGGGGCCGCAGAGCATCGCCCGGGCGCTCACATCCTCGCCGGCCCCTCGGCGGCCCCGGGCGCTGCTGGCCATCGCCCGGCCCCGCTCCGCCGGGCGCGGGACGGGTCCTGCAGAGGCCGTGGCACTCAGCGCACCCGAGGGCTCCCGCCGGCCGGCCTCATCTCCCGGCTCCTCTCCGCCGGGCAGAGCTGGGCACCTGCAGGGGAAGGGAGAGGGGCGGCCGTCAGCGCCGGGGCGGGGGGCGGCCGCATCGGCCCCGGGCCGCGGCCCCTCGGTGCCTGCCGGCGCGCGCCTGGCCCCCCCCTCCAGGASACCCACCAAAACCACGTTAGGGGAGGGGGGGGAACAAAGTGTAAAACCCCAAACTCCAATGTTTCATCCCAAAATATCCTCAGCTGACGCCCTGAGCCTGGGGACAGCTCTGCTGCGACTGGGGACGTCGGGGACCTGGACGCCGGGGTTCACCCCATTTCCCCCCACCCCGAACGCGTCCTGGGACGGGCGCAGCCCTCAGGCCAAACACCGCGGGGACGCGGCAGCCGGCACCGCGGGGTCCCCAGAGGTGGGGGGGACCGGGCACGGGGGCGCCAGCCCGAAGTCACCACCCTCTGCAGTGGGGGTGCCACCCTCCCTCGCCCACCCACGGGTGCTTCCCCAGGGCCACAGGGTGCCCCACAAGGAGCCTCCGGGGTGAGGGGCCGAGAAGCGCCGCGGTGCCGCGGACCGGCAGAAACCAGTGCTCCCCGTTCCCCCCCTCCCCCCCGCAGCCCCGGGGGTGCTCCCCCAAACCGGCCTGGCCCGTGGGTGCCCGCCGGCCCCCGGGGCACCGGGAGGGGCCG
>NW_028186703.1:78914-83116 GCF_003343005.1 Rhea americana
CCCCCGCTCCCGCCGGCGGGCACCTACCCTGGGGGGCTCCATGGGGGCGGCGGGCCCCGGCGGCCGGGCAGGGATGCTCGGGGCCGGGGCCGCTGCCCGGAGCCGCCGCAGCGAGGGATGAGCGGAGCCGGCAGCTCCCGCACCAGCCGCGCTGCTGGGTCCTAAACGCCTCCCGCCCGGCTGCCCGGCCCCGGGGGCCAAACGCGGCCCCGGTGCCGTCGAGGGAGGGGACGGGGCGACACCGTCCTGCCACCCCGGGAACGGCGGGAGGGTCCCGTCCGGGGAGACGGAGCCGGGGATGGCACCGCYGCGGTGGCACCCTGCTTCCCGGCCCGCTTCCTCCCTGTGCTGGGACAGCCGGCGTGGCCAGGACTCCTGGGCCCCCTTCCTCCCCCCGAGGCCGCCTTTGCCCTCGTGTCGTTCCTCAGTTTCCCCAACCCTGCGGCCTGGCTCACGGTGGGTGCTGATGTCCTGCGAGCGGGCGCTGGGACTGGGGGAACTGGGAGAGGGAACCCGCCAGGGCGGGAGGAGGGTGGCGGGTGAGGGAAGCGTCCAGGTGCTGGCGGGGACCAGGGGCAGCGCCATGCGTGCGGGGTGCCGGGCTGGGTCCAGGGGGCTGCACAAGGCAAATGGCGCAGCCAGCTCTGCCTGGTCCAGCCCAGCGCCCCTTCCCTCTACTCCCAGTGCAGCAATGGAGCAACTGGGATTGGGACAGAGTATCCCCTGCCATGCATCCTGCCTCAGTTTCCCTAAACGCCCAACTGTTTCCTTGCGAGAGGGTTTCCATCATTTCCCAGGGGCCCTCAAGCCCCCTAAAAGCCTGCACAGGCTGCAACCTTCCTCCTGGCAGTGCCCCGGGTGCCAGGCCCGGCTCTGCGGGCACCCGGGCTCGAGCCCCGGCTGAGTGGGTGCCAGCCCCGCGGCCGCCGGGCCGGCGGCGCGGAGGGGCGGCGAGGCGGCCGATGCATATTCATGCTGCAGGCCCCGCGCGTCACGTGCCCCATTGCTAGGTTACGAGGACCCAAAAATAAATCCTTCCAAACGAGATTAGAAACGCGGGGACCTCGGATGAACCGGGCCCGCCGCACCGGAGCCGGGAGCAGCTACCGGCTCCCCGGCCCAGCACGTGCGAGCTCGGCTCCCCCCGCCCGACACGAGGCCGCCGGCTCCCTGGGGCCGTGCGGGAATGCCGGCAGCCTCCGGACCTCCTCCCGCCCCACATTCCCCCCATCCTGCCTGCCCCGGGGCCTGTCTTCCGTACCGTGTGGTGCCCTGATGCCAAACATGACCATGGCAAAATGCAGACTGAGCCCTCTCCCCACCCCGGGGGAAAGCAGCTGCGACCCCCTCGTCCTGCTAAGCTGGGTGCACCCTCTAAGCGGGTGCACACCACAACATGGGTGCATAGCCCTAATCTGGATTTATACCCCAATTTAGATGCATCCCCCTAACCCACGTGCAAACCCTAACCCAGGTGCAAACCCTGATTCGGATGCAAACCCTAACCAGGGTGCACACCATAACCTGAACGCACCTGTAGACTGGGTGCCAACCTTTATCTGGGTGCAAGCCCTAACCCCGCCGCACCCCCCAACCCAAGTGCAAACCCTGCCCTGGGTGCACATCCCGCTGGGCCCTGCTTCCCCTCTGCATCACGCCAGTGAAAATCAGCACTGGGCTGTGCTGGGCCGCCGCGCGCACCCTGTTTTTTCTGGGGCATCTCGCGGCGACGAGGGGCAGAGCCGGGACATGAGCAGCGTCTGAGCCCTTTCCAGCACCAGCATCTCTCCAAAACTGGGCCAGCCCTGCTTGCTCTGGGCACCTGGAGTGCCTGGAGTGAGGGGGGGGGGGAGGTCGGTGCACCCCACCGGCACCCCAGGACATGGGATGCATCCAGGGAGAGGGGCAAGGCCCCTCCGAGCCAAAGCCAAGCAGATGCCGGAGGGGACCCCCAAGGACCCCCCTAACCCCCCCCCCCCCAGGCCGCAGGATGGCAGCATCCCACGGTGGCCTGCTCCCATCCCCTCCCACCCAGGCTTGGTGGAGAAGGGAGATGAGCTTCGACCCCCCTCCTCCAACAGGGACCCTCCGGAGGGGGACGGAGCTGCCCTCCAAGCACACCCAAGGGGTTTAGGAGCTGGTTAGGGTGGGGGGGGAATAATTTGGTGCCTGGCTCCCTGCTGCTTCCAGGATGCCCAAAGCCAGGCTGAGCGGTTTTGCCCACCCGGAGCAAAGCCAGCACCGCTTACCCTGGCTTTGGGATGTCACCTCCAAGCAGGATCAGGCCCTGAAGGTTATCCCCTCCCCCCCCCCGCCAAGTTGAGGAAACTGAGGCACAGAGCCGGGGCTGCTTTTGGGCCCCCGCGTGCTTTTCCTGCACCGTCACGGCGGCAACGTCAAGCACTGGCAGAGGCAGATTTATGGGCTTTGCTGCCTCCTGCCACCGGAGCATCAATAATTCAGCGGGCGCTCGGCTGAGCGGCCGACGCACAGCCTCGCCGCCTGTATCGCTCCCTCCGTCACCCCGAGTCGCCCTGCAGCCGGCGAGGGTGGAAGGGGGAAATAGAAAAAAAAACAAAGCCCCCAAAGAGCAGGGGTTTGCCCCCCCGGCATCTGGAGCCGGGAGYACCCTTGGGTGCCTGCGGGGGCACCTGATTGCATTCCTAAATTGGGTGCGGGAGTGCSCCGTGCAGCCCCCAGAAGCAGCTCACCCCCTCCATCCAGGGAAGGGAAACTGAGGCACGGGTGGCTCCAGTGGCTGCTGGGAGCAGCGTGGAGAGATGGGCGCAGTGGGGAGGGGGTGGCAGAGCTGTGGGAGCCCAGGGCACAAGGAAAAAACTGGTCAGGGCTATTCTGGTCTATACTGGGGTGCGCAGCTGGCTGATGGGAGGGCGCTGGGGGCTGGATGGCRGATGGGTGATGGACAGATGGCTGCGTGGTGAGAGGGGCACACCAKCGCCCCAGACACCCTGCACCCCAGTGCCCCAGCATCCTGACACTGTGGTACCCCAGCACCCTGCACCCTGGCACCTCACTGCCCCAGAAACCCTGCACACTGTCACCCCAGTGCCTCAGAAACCCTGTGTGCCAGTGCCCTGCACCCTGGCACCCCAATGCCCCCAAAACCCTGTGCCTTGGCACCCAGTGCCCCAGGAACTCTGCACCCAAGTGCCCCAGCATCCCAACCCCATGGTACCCTAACACGCCAGTGACCCAGTACCCTGGTACCCCAGCACCCTGACCCACTGGYACCGGCACCCTGGCACCCAGGCACCCCACTGCCCCAGCACCTCAGCATCCCAGAATACTAGTGCCCCAGCACCCTGCACTTTGACACCCCAGTGCCCCAGAAACCCTGCACCCCCGCACCCTGACACCCCAGCACCCTGACATGCTGGCACCTGACACCCTGGCACCCAGCTGTCCCAGCACCCCGGTATCCCAGAACACCAGCACCCCAGCACCCAGGCACCTTGCACCCTGCACCCCAGTGATGCAGAAAACCTAYATCCCAGCACCGCGGGGTCCCCTTTCACCATGGGGGGGGGCACACCTAYCCCCACCCAACAAAAAGCTGCTTTGTGTCAGCGCTCACCATCTCCGGTTCCTTTTCCTCTAATTTTGGACACAAAAAAATATCACACAAATGTTTGCATCTAAAAATACAACTGGGAGCCGGCGACACAACTGACTTACGTAAGAGCGGAGGGGGGAGAGGGGCCGGTCGGGAGCAGGGGGCTGCGCGCTGGGGCTGCAGCACCCCAGGGGCACCCGGGGCACCCAGCCTCGATCCCCACCCCCACCCCCACGCCAGGGCCTGGATGTGRCCCCCACCCCGGCCAGGGTGCCGGGGCTGTGCAGCCGTGTGCGTGCGTGCGCTCATGCGTGGCTGCCTGCACGCGGGTGCCCRTGCTGCCCGGGCTGGTGGCGCGGGTGCCAGCCGGTCCGCGGGCTCTGGATCGGTGCCGTGGGATTTGGGTTGGTGCAGTGGGATTTGGGCCGGCGCAGTGGGATTTGGGCCGGTGCTGCCGGATGCAGCCGGTGCAGTGGGATTTGGGCTGCTGCAGTGGGATTTGGGTCGGCGCAGTGGGATTTGGGCCGGTGCTGCCGGATGCAGCCGGTGCAGTGGGATTTGGGCTGCTGCAGTGGGATTTGGGTCCGCGCAGTGGGATTTGGGCTGGTGCTGCCAGCTTGGGGTTGCC
>NW_028186703.1:84841-86434 GCF_003343005.1 Rhea americana
CCTGAGCTGCTCGCAGGCGGTGCTGAGCGGCGTGCCGGCGCCGCTGCCCCGCTTCACCGCCGTCCTCGACCTGAGCCACAACAACGTGAGCCGCCTGCGGGCCGACTGGGCGCCGGGGCGCCTGGCCCACCTGCACTCGCTGCTGCTCAGCCACAACGGCCTCACCTTCGTCTCCACCGAGGCCTTCGCCCACGTGCCCCACCTGCGGCACCTGGACCTCTCCTCGAACCGCCTGCGGGCCCTCGACGAGAACCTCTTCAGCGACCTGGCCGAGCTGGAGGTGCTGCTGCTCTACAACAACGAGATCGCTGCCGTGGACCGCACGGCCTTCGAGAACCTGGCGCGCCTGCGCAAGCTCTACCTGAGCCAGAACCACATCGCCCGCTTCCCGCTGGAGCTGCTCAAGGAGGGCACGCGCCCGCCGCGGCTGGCGCTGCTCGACCTCTCCGCCAACCGCCTCAAGAGCCTGCCCGTGGCCGAGCTGCAGGGGCTGCCCGCCTGGCTGCGCGACGGCCTCTACCTGCACGGCAACCCGCTGGGCTGCGAGTGCCCCCTCTACGAGCTCTTCGCCCGCTGGCACCGGCGCCAGCTCAGCGCCGCGCTGGATTTCCAGGAGGAGCTGCGCTGCCTGCTCCCGCCGGCCAAGAAGCCCGTGGGCATCCTCGCCCTCGGCAGCCCCGAGCTGCTCAACTGCAGCGAGGCCAAGGAGGCCGTGCTGGAGGCCCACCTGGGCGAGACGGTCACCCTGGGGTGCGACACCCGCCTGCGGGCCGTGAGCGCCCGCGAGTGGCTCACGCCGACCGGCGAGCGGCTGCTGGAGGAAGGGGGCAACGGCAGCGCGGCGCTGCTGGCCAACGGGAGCCTGCGCCTGCGGGCGCTGCGCCCGGAGGACGGCGGCACCTACGCCTGCTCGGTGGCCGGCCCCGTGCTCAACGAGACGCTCTACGTGGAGCTGCTGGTGCACAACTTCACGTTGCACGGTCCCCACGACACCCTCAACACCGCCTACACCACGCTGGTGGGCTGCATCCTGAGCGTGGTGCTGGTGCTCATCTACCTGTACCTGACGCCGTGCCGCTGCTGCTGCCGCGCCGGCGACAAGCCGGCCGCCCCGCGCGACGACAGCATCAACTCCTCCGTGCTCAGCGCCACCCCCAACCACAGCGCCGAGGCGCCCAAGGAGCCCTTCGGGCCCCGCTCGGCCTCCGCCGCCGCCGCCCGCGGCCAGAACGGCAAGTTCAAAGCGGGCGGCGGGACCGAGCCGGCGCCCAAGGAGGGGCCCAAGGCGCCCAGGAAGATGTCCGATCCGGATTCGGTCAGCTCGGTGTTTTCCGACACCCCCATCGTGGTGTAGGAGCCGGGACGRCAAAGGGACGTTTTCCCGGCGGGCAGCACCCGCCGCCCCCGCCCGATCCCGCCGGCGCGTTCGCCGCCGTCGAAACTTCCTTTCGGCCGGAGCCGGCCGCCGGGACGGGTCGTCTCCGCTCGGCGCGGGAAGGCGAGGCAGGAGGCGGCCGCGGCGCTCCGTCTCCGCGCGCCCCGGGACGCCGGCCGCTATCCGGGCCCGGCGGCCGCGTCCTTAACGCCGGCACG
>NW_028186703.1:87695-88667 GCF_003343005.1 Rhea americana
CCTGGGGACCTGGGGACATCCCTGTCCCTGCCCCCTGCCCTGCTCCAGCAGGGATCCAGGGCCCCTCCCTGCCCCCCCCCGGGGACATCCACATCCTTGTCCTGTTCCCTGACGTGTCCCCGCAGGACTCCGGGGCACCCAGGGACACCCTTGTGCCCTGCTGCCCCCACGGACGTGGGGACACCCCGTCCTCTGCCCCGTGGGGCTCTCGGGGACACCGGGACCGTCGCTATCGCCCTCAGGCACACGGCGAGGTCCCCGAAACGCTGCAGCGGAGTGGGGGCACCGAGCGCGCCGTCCTGCCATCGTCCCGGACCGCGGCAAAAAGGGACAGGGGACACCCCGTCACGTGTCCCGCGGGAGCTGGGGGCCACCCCCACGCCACCCCGGAGCTGCCTGCGCCCYGGCAGCACGGAGCCCGGGCCCGGCCACCCTTCTCAATCCTCTTCTTTTTCTTTTTCCTTTCTTTCTTTTTTTTTTAAAAAAAAAGAAACAAAAAACAGCAATAGTAATTCTTATAAATATCCCGGCCCGGCCCCGCGGCCGCCTCCTGCGGCCGGTCCTCCGCCCCGGCCCCGCGCTCGCGGGGCTTGGCCGGCTCCAAGTCCGTTTTCCCGCGCCGTTCGGTGGCGGCTCCTCTCCTCGGGTGGGCTCTCGTTTAGCAGCAACAGAACAGGAAAAAAAAGAGTCTTGAGGTATTTTTTTGGAGTTCTTTTTTTCTCTCCTTGTCGGCCTTTGTGTGGTGTCTGGTTTGTTTGGCGGCTTTTTGCGCTCGCTTTAGAAAAAATAATATAAAGTTATAAAAAAGACAAGCGGCGGCTCCGAGGGCGCCGCGGGGCTCCCCGGGCGCGGACCGGCGGCGGGCACCTCCGTTAATGTGCTTTCGACTGCAAGGAGAGAAGAGGGCAGAGGGTGAGGCGGCTGGCTGGCCCCGGGGGGGGGACGACACCACCCCGCTTTGTCCCCACCGCG
>NW_028186703.1:89787-96375 GCF_003343005.1 Rhea americana
GCGCTGCGTGAGCCGGGCCGCGGGGGGCCCCCCCTCGAATCACCGCTCCCTTCCAGCCCCCCTCGGTACCGCGAAGCGCCAAAGCCGAAGCTGCTCTAAACGCAGCGAAGGCTGCAAGGACCCACCGAAACAGCCCTCCCCTCCGGTCCCCGCGGCGTCGGGGGGCTCCTCCAAGCCCATTTCMCGGGATGGAGCCCTGACCCTGAGCTCCCCGCAGCTAATTCACCCCTGCACCCCTCCCTGGGAGAGGTCGGCACGTCTCGCCCGCAGGAYGCTGGCGCCCAGCTCTCCTCCCCGGGACGGCAAACGCCTCCGATCGGCCTCCCCGAGGGCCGCGAGTTTTATCGGCGCGGCCCCGACCTGTGGCTCGGCTGCCTCGCCGAGCACCCGCTGCCCCCCTCAGACGGGCACCCGGCGGCCTGGGGCCGGCGCGCCGCGGCCGACTTACTTCCACATGTGGGAGCTGAGATGCCTCTCCAGCATGGAGCCCAGCGCCGAGCAGAAGCGGTCGAGCCGCCGGTTGAACACGTAACAGCCCGGGCTGACCAAGCGGCTCCCGAAGGTGCAGAACTGCACGAGGGACGGAGAGGGACGGAGGGGTCCGGTCAGGGCGGCCACGGCGCTCAGCCGGGCGAGCGGGGCAGGGTGGGTGTGGGGGGCAACCGGGAGATGCCGATCCTCCGTCCCTCCCGTCTGCCCGCCCGCCGGGACGGCCGCGGGAGCGTGGCCGGGTTAAGGCGCCCGTGGCCGCAGCCGGCTCGCGGAGGGCTCGCGGAGGGTCTCCGCGCCGCGGCCCCGCACTCACCGCTTGCGGCCGCGGCGGGCGCGAGGCGTAGTGGCAGTCCGGGCGGTGAGCGTCCTCGCCCGCCTCCTCTTCGCTCTCGTCGCTCGACACCCGGCTGCTCCCCTTGGGCAGGGGGAAGGGGTAGAGCCCCGCGTCGCCCTCGCCGGAGGCCCCCGGCGGGTCCTCGGCATCGCTTTCGGAGGAAAGCCGGGACCTAGGCGCAACGGAGGCYGAGGAGTGAGAGCCGCTCCGGGCCCCGGGGGACAGTCACGGAGCGGGGGGCACGAGCACRGCCGCCGGCACGGCTCTAGGGCGAGGGAGCACGCGCCCGACACGGCGTCTCCCACCTCCCCGGCGGCCACCTCAGGGCGAGGGGGGTCCGGCGCGCCCGGGCCACCCGCGGGTGCTCACCTGGGGAGCGGGCCGTGGGAGTGGGGCGGCTTGGCGCGGCAGGGGGACGCGCTGGGCAGGGCGGCGGGGGGCTGCGGCAGCGAGGAGGCGTCCTGGCAGAGGCGCTCGGGCAGAGCCTCCTTCCGCAGCGGGCTCTTCTCCTTGGGGGACTCRCCCTTGCGGGAGCTGGCTTTCAGCTCGGCCACCAAGACGTCGAAGTCCTTGGCCCGGCCCTGCACTTCGCGGCGCTGGTGCACCGAGTGGATCTGCAGGCAGGTCGCAGCGGGGAAGGGGTTGGATCCGGGGAGGCGACACCTTCACCTCTGGGCCCTTCCCAAAGCGATGCACCCGGGTCCGAGCCCGGAGCAGGCACGCAGCCCCTCCGGCCCCAAAACCCTTCGTCGGCCGTGAATCCTCCGGCGACGGCCGAGCTTCCTGCGGAGCCCTGCGCCCCCGCGTGCCCCACTCCGGGCCGGCCGCGCGCCCAGCACGCTACCTTGCAGGTCAGCAATCGGGTGCAGATCTTTTTGGTTTCGGGGTTGACCACTCCGCACTGCCTGTTCAAGTCGCACTCCTTCCCTGCGGGGCAGAGCAAAGAAAGCCAAGATGCACGGGGTGGACAGGCCCCGYGGTGCAAAACTGGGTGGGAGAACAGCGCCTGTCGGGGTCCCCGGGCTCTCCGGGCTCTCTGCCACCTTGATCCATCCCTGGAACAAGTTTCCACACTGCCAGAGTCTCCCGGTGCAAACATCGGGACGAGATCGGCTCTCGCTCCGCGTCAAGAGGACGCTCTCGCCACGGGGTGGGCGCGCGCCGACGTGCCCACGTCCATGGCGAGCCATGGGGCAGAGCTCGCTTCGACTGCAAGGAGGCACCGCCTCACCGAGGCCACCGCGGGCCGGGGCCTGCCCAGCGAGGCCAGCTAAGTCCTACGGCCCTGGGCAAGGAGAAGCTCGGCAGGACCGGGCTGACGGGACGACGGCGTTTGACCAGCCCCAACCCACCCCGGCCGGGGCAGAAGCCGGACGTGAAACTGGAAACCCCTCCAAGCGAGAGGCTGCACTTCCCCTGTCCGGGGCGAAGGGAAACGTCCCGAATAGTCGTACGTTTGGTGCCGAATTCAAGATCCTGGAGTGACCCCGCTGCGCCTGTCCCTCCTCCTGGGGGGGGAGGGCTGCAATCTCCTGGCCCCCTTCGCTCCCTCCCCAGGGAACCGCTCCAGCCAGGCGAGACCCCCCCGGTCCCAGTCTCTGTCTAAGTTCTGCTATGGCATCGCTCACTGTAGCCTGAGAGTGCCTGCAAACACCGCAGCATCTGTCCGTTTCCCATTTCTGGGTTTCAACCCTGGCTCACGCTGTTTCTCATGGTGCAGGGCTCACAGCTCCTGAGCTGCATGCAGTTCTTCCGGGCTATACAGCCCCGCGGGCAGAGGCCCTAGACCTGGTGGGTGAACGGAGCTCCGATCAGGGCAATGCTTCGTGGCGAGCGCGGCTCCTCTGCATGCAGGAGGAGAGATGGGAGCTGCCGAGATACCTACCCAACTGCAGGAGGCGGGGGCCGGACTGCACTGAACCGAACCGCGGGAGCAACGGGCAGCCGAAGCCCGGCCGGGACCCCGCACCACGGCACGGAGCTACGTGGCACCAACCTGCCGCCCCCTCCCCAAGCCCGCGGCGAGCACAGAAAACGGGACTCACGTGCCATCTTCTTGAGGGACTTAGGGGGCAGCTTGGAGGCGCCCGGCTCCTTCTCCCCGGGAGCGGGCGTGCTCTCCGGCTTCCTCGCCGGGCCGTCGGCGGGCACGACCGAGTCGCCTCCTGCTTCGGCCGGCGTCGGGGGCCCTTTCGGCGCCGCCGCCAAGGAAGGTTTCCCCAGGGGCTCTTTGGAGCTGCAGGAAGGTTGTCCGGGCACGGCTGAGGGTTTGGGGGGCACTTTGATCCCGTGCCCGTCCGGCTTGGGAAGGCTGGAAATCTTCTCGAGGTTCACGACGGGCATGAAGAGGCTGAGAAGAGAAGGGGCAGGGTGAGAGAGGCCCTGGGGCGCRCGGCCCGGCGGCGCGAGCCCCCTCCGTCCCCGGGTGCTCACCAGAGGTTGTCCTTCTGGGCCTTGTCGGGCCGCTCGGGCAGGGGCTGGGCTCGGCCGCGGGCGCCGGGGGCCTTCTCCCGCAGAGCCTTGGCGGCGCCGGGGGCCCCGCAGGCCGGCGGCTGCCCGTTGACGGCGTGGCACTTGGGGGTGCCGGAGCCAGCCCGCGCGTACAGCTTGCTCAGAGGGCCGTGGCGGCGTTCTGCCGGGACAACGGGGTTGGGAACCCATCGTTATCCCGCTCCGTGGAGACCCCCGCCCCGCCGAGCCCCCCCCCCGGCTCCCCAAGCAGGCACCCGCCGTCCGTCTCCTCCTTCCCCGCAAAAAGCCCCGTGCTTGGAGGGCCGACGGCCTCCGGGATCTGCCCCGGGGGCCAATCGTGCACCCCTGGCTCCTGCCCCCTCTCCRGAAACGCCCCGGGGGAACGCCGCCTCGGCCCGGAGGGGACGGCRCCGTGCCATGCCRTGCCATGCCCAGCCACCCCGCGGCGTCGCCCCGGCTCACCGCAGTGCTTCTGGAAGGCTTGAGGCTTCACCACTTGGCTGCAGTGGTTGCACACCACCAGGTAAAACTCGTCGTGGGCCGGGCAGTGGCCGAAGATCGACATGTCTGCGAGGGCGAGAGACGCCGGTGAGAAGCAGGACAGGAGCCGTTTCGGCCACGATGCGCCTGCCCAAATGCGGGCGGCGCGGGCAGCTCGGCACCCCGCCGCATCCTGCCACGCGTCAGCACCCGGYGGGTGAGCCTGGAGGGTAAACGCAGCCCCCAAACACCAGGTTTTCTCCCCCAAGGGAGGGAGTCGGCCCAGCTGGCTCTCACCTTCCTTGATGAGGGTCATCGCATCCAGCTTCTTGCTCCCACTTTTACTGCTCTCCTCTGGCTCCGACCCTGCCGGAGAGAAAAGGCGCCGTCAGCAGCGCCGGGCACCGCGAGGACGTCCCCATCCAAGCTGGAGCCCGAGGGCGGAAAGCGGCTCTGCTCCGGCCCCGTCACGCGCGGCAGTGGCCAGACACGGTTCCCATCCCGTGTCCGCGCGGGGACGGCGGCGACCGGCCCCCGGACCGGGTCTCGGTTGCAGACGCCCCGGCTCGGGCGAGGAGGGCGTCCCCTGCGCCAAAGCGCCGGGAGCAGCCGTGTTTAAGGTGGCACCCCNCGGACCGGGTCTCGGTTGCAGACGCCCCGGCTCGGGCGAGGAGGGCGTCCCCTGCGCCAAAGCGCCGGGAGCAGCCGTGTTTAAGGTGGCACCCCATCTGTGGGGGGGCAAAGCCCCCCCCCCAGGGAAAATAAGCCCCTCCGTGAGCCCGCGGCATCCTGCAGCGCGGCTGCGGAGAGCCCACGTGCTCTCAGGTCAAGTCCCATCYGCGTCACGAACTGCATCGGCCTCGGGTAACCGCACGCCAGCCCGAAAGCGGTTTCGGCTTCTCCTGTCGACAGCACGACGCGTCTCCATCACCCCAACCCTGGCACCGCGTCCCGCAGAAAGAACCTCCCCCCCCCCCCAGCAGAAGCCGGGGATGAAGCTCCGAACGGCACAAGGAGAAGCCGGGATGGCGAGCGAAGGCCGGCGCCGACCGCGAGGCTGCAGCCCGTCCCGCGAGCGCCGTCGAGGCAGCGCCGCTCCTCGCGGCCGTTAAACCCCGGGCCAGYGCTCTCGAAGCAATTAAACCAAGCTCGAATTCAGCGACGGGGTGGGGGGCCGGCGCGTTGCCCGAAGCGGGGGCTGCGCGAAGCCAGCGGCGCCCCGGGAGCCCGCGGCCCGGCACCGCTTGGGCCCGCGCCCGCCAGGGTCCCGCGGCCCCAACCCCAGCGCCGCGACGCTGGGCCACACCAAACCCTGCCAAACCCGCCGCCGAGGAGATCCTACGCTGCAGCCTACTGGGAGCCTAGATTAGACAGAAACTAGCAGCGCTCTCGCCAGCTATCAGTGCTGTTGCGTTTTCAATCTGTAAGGAGGAGAGGAAAAACAACCCACCTTCGCCAACGGTGCCAAAGGGAATTTTCTTTCCAGCCCTGGCTAAAAAAACCCTGAAAACCCCGACGCTTCTCGGTAAATCCACGCCAGGACGCAGTGGCGAGCGAGCCGGGAAGGGGAAGGTCCAGGCGTCGGCGGTTCCTTTCTGCCGCCTCCCAGCCCTTCGCAAGGGGCAGCCGGAGCTGCGGCCACCCGGTCCCAAGGGCGGCCGAGGCCCGGACCCCGCGAGCGCTGGCGGTGGCGGGGGACCGGGGCGCGGGGCGTCGCGATGGGCACGGGCCAACACGAACGAGGCAAAGGGCTCGGAGACCGCTGAGAACGCCCAAGTCAGAGCCAAAACCCACCACGGAGGGACCCCGCTGCCGCACGCCGGGATCCRAGGGGTGACCCAGGACGAGGGGCAGGGGACACGGGCACCCTCAGGGATGCCCGCTCCCAGCGGCGTCCCAGCCCAGCTGGGAGGCCCAGGAGGTGCCACCTGCGGGCACTGGCAGCCAGGCTGACAGCGTCGCACCAGGGGTCYGAGCCCGACGTGGGGGCACCGCCATCCCCATCCGACAGGGGCCCGCGTCCTAGCTGCCCGTGCCGCGTGCAGGTGCCATCACCGGCCGGCGGCGCCGAGCCACGCTGGCACCCGCGTCCCCGCCGGCTGTGCCCATGCCCCATCTGGCCGGGCCATACTGGATGCCCAGTCCCGCCTGGCCGTGCCAGCACTGCGTGTACCCTGTCTGGCCATGCCGACTGCCCAGTCTCATCCAGCTGGGCCGTACTGGACACCCTRTCCCATCCAACCGTGCCATGCTGGATGCCCGGTCCCGTCTGACCATGCCAGTGGTGCCCATGGCTCGTCCAGCTGTGCAACACTGGACACCCAGTCCCATCTGGCCAGGCCATACTGGCTGCCAAGCMCAATCCAGCCGCGCCGTAGGGGATGCCCGGATCCACGGGGCCGTGCCGGGGTGCCCGTGCCCCGTCCGACCGTGCCGTGCCGGATCTCCGGTCCATCCGGCCGTGCCACTCTGGATCCCCACGGCCACGCCAGCGGGGCGCGCGCCCCATCCAGCCCGGCCCAGCCGCAGCAGGAGGCACCCGCACCCCATCTGTGACCAAGGGTGCCGGCGCAGCCGTGCCCAGCTGGGGGGCCCGGCTGGGGTGCCCGGTGCCCCGCAGCCGGCGTGCAGTTCCCGGTGGAGCGAGGTGCCCGCTGGGGCAGCACCCAGCGCCCCAGAGCCGCTGCCCGGCGCGGGGTGCCCGGCTGCAACGCCCGGTGCCCGCTCCGGGGCACCCGGTTGCTCACCCCGGGGTGCCGGGTGCCAGCCGCCCGGCGCGGGGCACCTCGTTCCCGGCACTCGGCGCGGGG
>NW_028186703.1:98647-101198 GCF_003343005.1 Rhea americana
GTCGCGGGGGGCGGCCGGCGCGTGCCACGCCGTCTCCTTGAACACGAACCAGCAGTTCCCGGCCCACAGGATAAAATTGATGAAGCCGAAGAGCTGCAARGCAGAGCGGCGGGGCGGCGTGAGAGCGCGCGGCGCGCTGGCGGGGGCATCGCCGCGAAGGGCCCCGCGGCCAGCACCCCCCCCCCCGAGGTTAGCCGAAGCTAAAAGCAGGGATTTGGGAGCCTTGGGGCTTCTCCCTGCGGGGGGGCGCTGCAAGAAAGGCGACGGGGGCCCAAGYGCTGCGTGGCCAGCAGCCGAGTGAGCAACGCGGCTGCGGCGCGAGGCTGTGAGCGTGTGCGCGCGTTTCCACTGCCCTCTCCCGGCTGCGATCAGAAAGCGTGTGGGCGCGCGCGAGGGCATGTGCAYGGGCATGTGTGTGCCTGYGCACGCCTGTACGCAAGCGCRYGTGTGTGCRTGGGCACGCATGTGCATGCATGTCTGCATGCGTGCGCATGCACGCATGTGCGTGCATGTCTGTGCATGCATGTGTGTGGGCGTGTGCACACCTGTATCCRTGTGTGTGTGTGTATGCATGTGCAAGCACGGATACGTGTGCACACCTGTATGCATGTGCATGCACACATGTGCGTGCATGTCTGTGCATGCACGTGTGTGTGCGTGTGCACACCTGTACCCATGTGTGTGTGTGTGTTTGTATGCATGTGCAAGCACGGATACCTGTGCACACCTGTATGCACGTGCATGCATGCATATGCATGCATGTGCGTGCATGTGTGCGCGCCTGTGCACACCTGTGTCCATGTGCTTGTGCATGCTTATACACGTGTGCATGCCTGCATGCGTCTGCGTGTGCACACATGCATGGGCATGCACGCCTGTACACAAGAGCGTGTGCATACTTGTGTCTATGCATGTGCGCGCATGTGCATTCGTGCACGTTTGCTTGTGCATTCACACACATGAATATGTGCACGTGTGCATGCACGTGTGCACACCCCCCCCACCCAAATCCGCCGTGGCTTGGGGGGGGGACCGCCGGCGGCTCTCACCACGGAGATGTTGGCCAGCCCCATGGCCGGCGTGGCCCCCGCGTTGCAMACCGCTTCGTGGCCCTGGCACACGCTCATGGCGGCGATGAGGCTGGAGGGCCGCGTGGCGCCCTTCACGTCGCTGAGCCCCTTGCCCCACGCCGCCGCCGCCACCAGCCAGAAGAAGGCGAAGGAGACGGTCACGCAGAAATCCTGCCGGGGACGGAGGCGGCCGGGCTGAGCCGGGGCAGGATGCGGCCCGCCGGCTCCCCGCGCCGGGGCGAGCACCTTACCACGCAGGGCAGCTTCTTATTCTCGCCGTAGAGGGAATGAAAGCGCAGGTAGAGCACCAGAGCCGCCATGGCGTAGAGGAAGGAGAAGACCCCCAGGGTCACGAAAAACTCGGCGGGCGCCGAGAAGTCCCCGACGAGGTGCAGGCTCTGGTTCTCGGGGGGGCTCTTGCAGTCGGGCATCTCGAAGGCCACCTGGTACAACCTGGGTGCGGGGGGCACGGCGGGAGAGCGACGCCAGCAGCCCGCCGGCCGCGGCCCCGAACAACGGCCTCCGCCACCTCGGATTGCGTCCGGAGGCCGACCAAATCCCGGAGCCACCCAAAATGCACCGAGTCCCAGAAGCACCCAAAACGCACCAAATCTTGTAGGCACCCAAAATGCACCAAGTCCCAGAGCCACCCAAAACGCACCAAATCTTGTAGGCACCCAAAATGCACCAAGTCCCAGAGCCACCCAAAATGGATCAAGTCCCGGAGCCACCCAAAATACACCAAATCTCAAAGGCACCCAAAATGCACCAAATCCCGGAGCCACCCAAAACGGATCAAGTCCTGGAGCCACCCAAAATGCACCAAATCTCAAAGGCACCCAGAATGCACCAAATCCCAGAGCCACCCAAAATGCACCAAATCCCGGAGCCACACAAAATGCACCAAATCTCGAAGGCATCCAAAACGCACCAAGTCCCAGAGCCACCCAAAATGCACCAAATCCCTGCTCCATGGCGCTTCCCCGCACGCAGGGACCGCGGCTGCGCCGCCGGGGCGACGAGGCCGGCGTCCCGGCAGATCCCGGGCGGCGTCGGAGCAGCGGGTGCCGGCTGGAGCCGGCGCCGCCTCGCTTACCTGAAAGGGTACCCGAACTGCACCGAAATGGCGCTCATCTCTTTGGTTTCACCGTCGCATTTGACCGTGGCCCCGGTCTCGCCGCTGAAGGAGCCGCAGGCCCCGAAGGCGAAGATGGCGAAAACCTGGAGGAGAGGGGGCGCGTGGGGGCCGCTCGCCGGGCGCCGGGTTTAGCCGCCGGCGCTGAGTCGCAGCTCCCGGGATTCGCCCCGGCGTGGGGCAGCCCGGGGTGGGGGTGGTGGGTGGGGGTGGTGGCATGCCCAGGGACACCCCCTCCGCCTTTGCCCGGCTCCGGGAATTTTTTTGGCCGCGCCGCGTTGCCCGTCCCGGCGAGGAGCCCCCCTCCCCGGGTGCCGGTCGTCCCGCCCGGGTGCCAGGGAACGCC
>NW_028186703.1:104138-119939 GCF_003343005.1 Rhea americana
GCTCCGAGTACGACCGGTGAGTGCCGCCTCCTCGCCGCGCCGCAGCCCGCCTCCTCGGGCGGCCGCGGCCTGCGGCTGAGTCACCGGCCTGCTCCCGCCCGCTGTCTCCATGGCGACGCGCCGGGCCGAGCCCCCTCCGCACCGCCGGCTGCGCTCCCCCGGGGCCTGCCGGAGCCTGGGGCCGCCCCAAGGCCGGCAGCGGCGGGGCGAGCGCGGCGGCGGCGGCGGCCGTGCGGAGCGGGCGGCCGGCCGCGGCCCAGCCCTGCTGGGTCATGCCTGGGCCGCGCCGCCCCCGTGCTCGGCCTCCCGCGTCTGGGGCTGCTCCCCCCTCACCCGGCCCCGCTCTCGTCCCTTCCCACGATCCGTGCTCCTTCTCTCCTCCTTTTTTACACCTTCTTTTCTTTCTCTGCCAACTTTTATTTCTGTTTTCAGGGAGCCCCGTTGGGCCATGTTCAAGGGCAGCYCTTTGCTGCATCTCCCACTGTGAGAGGAGTCCCGGTTCCCGGTTTTAAGGAGCGTGCAGAAAGGATTTTTAGGCCGCTGGTGCGGGAAGGGGAGGCTGTGCTCTGGTTACATCAGGATCAGGGCCAGCTGGTAGAAGTTGTGACTTGAGCTGCGTTACCTAAAGCTAGTGATTTCATAAGGCTGTACCTTATCTCGCTAAACCACACGCGAGGCCAGGAAGGGATTGAACAGCAGGAAATCTCTGGAAACATTCTGCACGCGAATGTGGCCGCGCTGTTGTTTTTGCTTACCGTCGAAATCTGCCTAGTCGAGGCCTGCTGGTGCACAGATGGCATTATCATCTCTGTCGTTACCCAGTATAACGGGAGGAGCATTAGAAGTCAGGTTGGATTAGCATCTGGGGAGGGTAGCAATGGGATGCCCTAAGAAGGGGACATATCTTTGCTTTGGCCAAGCAGAAGCCTGCTGTCTCCTAGAGCCAAAAGAACGCTGCTTTGGAGCAGCATGGAGTATAAAGATACTTTGTCATGGAAGCTGCAAGTAAACTATCTCACTAGAATAAACTTCTTTCTGATCTGTAATTAGATCTGCTGGAATTTGTTTTCTATTTCTCTGCAAGTGTCCTGAGTTCAGCTCTTGCTACTCAGCCTTAGCCATCAGGGTGACAGGATGCTGGGAGAGGAGCATGAAGTGATGAAGTATTCTGGCTGCTGAAATGCATTGCTSCTATCTTACCTATTCTTAGTTGGCCCAACTTCTACCCTCATCATTTGTGAACAAGGAGCCGTGTTTCCTGACGGTCTGCAGTTTTCTACCTCTTAAAATGCCATCTCTGATGTTGTTCTTGCAGGGGTGTGAACACTTTTTCTCCAGAGGGGAGGCTCTTCCAAGTGGAGTATGCCATCGAGGCCATTAAGGTATTGTGAGCTCTCTCTTGCTATAACTGTGTTAATTCTGCCTGGGTGCCCAACTGTGTTCTTGAAGACGCTCTCAAACAAGAAGCCTGGATTTGGTCAGGAACGCTGAAATGAGAAGCAAAAAGCCCCCTCCAAAATAAATAAATAAATAAAAGGAAAACAAACAAACCAATCCAACAGGGGCAGATTCTGTTAATTTGGGCTCTGGTCTTTCTCTGTGGTAAAGCAGGATTTGGCTGCCTTCCAAGGGTAATGCACAACACTGAGCAGGAGTTGGGAGGTGCTGTCTGTTCTGATAGGTGCTGTTCTCTTATGTGACTTTCGGCAGCTCCTTGCCAGCCTTTTACGTGCAGTCTTTAGCGTAAGAGTTGTGTTTAATCTCTTTCATACAACTATACATCCTGCAGCTGTATTCTTCTATTTTACTGTTTCTGAGGAATTAAAAAAAAAACACATTGCAGCTCAGAAGGGAGAAGCAGAGGAATGTTGCCCCCACCAATCTACTCCTAAAACAAATGCAGTCCAAACAGGCTAATTGCAAAATCACAACTAGTAAAAACTAGTGTTGTTGAAGCTTATAGGTTCGACATGAATCTTGAACTACAAAAGTTGGCATTGGTAGGGTGACACTTAAATATCCATAAGTACTTCCCTAACAGCAGACAAGTGCTATGCTCTCTCTTAACTTTCCTGAGCTAGTGGAGTGCTGTTTTCCGGTCCACGTGCTTTTATGGAGTCCCTTAAAAAGTGGAAGAATWTGAACTGAGAGGAGGGCTGTTAGTTTTATCTTTCTTGAACTCATTAAATTTATTGAACCACTGCTTAAATGAGGCAGCAGAAAGTAATAATTCATGTTTATTAAGGAATTGTGAAGTGAGAGCTCCTAAATGGATGCTGGTTGTGATGCCGTTGTGTTATTGATAAAATCCCTCTACTAGAGTAGAAATCTTCTGGCATCTTTTTGGCTTTGCTTTTTTTTCAGATCAGTTGATAAGCTTACAAATGAAACTGCTGCACTCAGGTGGCTCTTCTGACATCCTAGCTGCAGTGTTCATGTGTTAGGATCTTAGGAGGAGCTTTTATTATGTGTGATGGCCTTATTAATAATCAGGCATCTGAAATGATACCCAGTATCCCTTCTTCGCCGGAGGTTTGTGCTCAGCGGTGTGCTTGAAGGGTGGCAACCATTGGGCAGTGTCTAGAAACTCCGTGTACCTGCAACTGGGAAGTTCATTTCTGCCCCTGACAGAGATAGGGTTGCAGGTGTATCTACGCTGGGAAGCTTGCTGCTAAAATTATGCTCATGTAACCCGATTCGGGTATTCCAGAGTGAGCATCTCCATGCTACCACTGGTATAGTTGTACCAGCAAATTCCCCAGCGTTGGAAAGCTGCTGGTGCTAGTGCAAGGCACTGACTGCCAAGAACCCTCAAGATCTGATCCCCTCTCTGATGTACTCATAGCCTAATTGGTTTCTGATGGTGTCTTAATTTTTTTCACACCTGTAAGATGAGGATAAAACTGCAGCCTCAGCTCCCTTCTGAAGTAGTTAAGTGCTGTGTAGAAAGTGGTATGTGTGCAAAATACTTATTTCACCTGTAAATTTTGCAGATGAGAAGGGACTTAGAAGAAAGGGAGCTAAATGAAAGAAAAATGGCTAATCCAAAAGTATAGATAAAGTCAGAATTAKGGCCACTGTGTGAAGTCCATGTATCTGTCTTTAAAATTTAATTATGTCTCGCAAAGTAGATTTACAAGGTCTTTTAAATTCAAATTCTTAAAAGACTTTAAGCTGTAAAAATTGGTATCTCTTAGGGAAGAAAGTAATTATTTGCAGCAGCATTGCTGGATCCTGATGAACTAATCAGGAAAGATACACGGTTTGGCCTTTCCAGTTTCCTAGTTCAGGTTCTACCATTTTTAGTCTGATTTACAAAACTGCATAGTTTTATACTCAGTGAGTTCGTATGGATGATGCTGTAGTGTCTGACTCCAAYACAAAATGCCTACAAATGGTGTGATGCTAGACTTCTATTTCTGCTAGGTGCCATAGGTAGGCCTGAACTAATGTCCTAGATCAGGTATGGTGGTGGTAACTGTGTGGTTTTTCCTAGCTTGGTTCCACAGCCATCGGGATCCAGACCTCAGAGGGTGTTTGCCTGGCTGTGGAGAAGAGAATCACCTCCCCGCTTATGGAGCCCAGCAGCATTGAGAAGATTGTAGAAATAGATTCCCACATAGGTAAGTGCGCTTCTGTTGCCCTCCCTTGGTAGGGCCCCAGGAGAGTTCCTCGGGTTTCCGTTATATGTAATAAAACTCCATGCCTTAAAAGCTTCAGAAATTGTGTTTCAGACCAAGTCTTTCCTATAGGCAGCCTTGCCCAAGTAAGCAGGAACGCTCARGCCTCCCGGTGAGCACCAGGTTCTGGACACTGGTTTTCCAGGCTCCAGGCCAGCAGGACATAGTTACAGGAGCAGGAAGAGGCAGCTGAAGCACCCCCCMCMCACACACACACATCCCCTCCTTGTATGACCTCCCTCATGAAAGCTCATCCCAAATATAGATCTGGGAGGGCAGGGAATTACTGCAATGTAAAGGCTTGACTCTAGGCCAGCTTCTCTTGGAGCACTAATGTTAGCCTGTATCCCTGCTCACAGCAGCCTCCTGCACCATGAGGGGGCCCAGGAAGGGGCTCCTTACCAAATCTGTCAACTTGAAAAGCAGGAGACCTCCAAAATACTCATGT
Source organism: Rhea americana (assembly GCF_003343005.1). Lineage (NCBI taxonomy): Eukaryota > Metazoa > Chordata > Aves > Rheiformes > Rheidae > Rhea > Rhea americana. The sequence goes on from NW_028186703.1 coordinate 108,267, forward strand.
TGATCGTGTAGGTCATAGAAGCCTAGGAGCTCTTGAAGAGTCTAATTTCCTCCTCCTGTGTGCTTTTGATACAGCCCTTCTCTTGTAGCAGGTGAACAGATCCACCTGTGTGTGTACAGCTGGCTGAAATAACATTTCTGCTTGCGTTGGATGTAGCATTTAGGTACAGTACTGCCCACTTGAGTCAGTGGCCCTTAAGTATCACTGCTCTCTAAACTTGGGTGTAGCCACAATTTAAATATTGGGCAGCTAGTTCAACTTGGCTCTTGGCTACCTCACTTTGTTAGGCAGGAGGCTTCTGCAAAGCCTTTCTCAAACCTTCTTCTGCATTGCCCCTATCTAAGAGTTAGTTGGCCATCTCCACGGGATGGGATGAGTGAGTTTCCCTTCCAGCAGGTTGTGATTCTGTCTGTCAGCTTCTCCTGGATGGCTTCGAATGTGTCTCCCTCAACTGACTCAGATTTGGTGTGGGTGGGAGGCGTGACTGGAAAAATTCAGTTTTGTATCTGGGTACAGCTCAAGCTGGTGAAGTTCGGCCTCTTACTCTTCTGTAAATCCATTTTGTTCTCATGCTTCTTGCTTTCTGTCAAGCTGCCATACTGCATTACTGCGTGCTCCCGTGSAGGGACCCACTTTGACTTAGAGCCTTCTGTATTTCACTGTGGGTTTCRGGAAGTCCAGGGGAGTGCAGTGCAAGTAAAGTCAATTAGATGACTTGTGATTTCCCTCTTGTTATTCCAGGGTGTGCCATGAGTGGCTTAATAGCTGATGCAAAGACTTTAATTGATAAAGCAAGAGTGGAGACTCAGGTAAGACTTGGCATTTCTSTTCTCAAAACAATAGCACTAGAGTCTCGGGGGTATTTTGGAAGTCTCTGACATGGTCATTAGGGCAAAAGAACCAGTGTGGAGTTGGAGGCACACTGGGAGCCTAGCTTCCCTTACGAGGCTTTTAGAGGACAAACAAATGGATTCTCCCATATATTTGTTTCTCTCTTTAGTAGTGAACATTTGGTGGGAATCTTATCTCAGGTTCGCCAGTGCTGATGCAGTCTCTTAAGACTGGCAGATGTCTGCCAGCGAATGCATGAGACCATGCAGTCCAACTTCATTTTGACAAAAGACTGACTTGGTAATATTTTTGGACCCTTGATTCTGTGTCTCAGGTACGAATCAGTGCCTTGTAGTAAAGACTTTTTCCTGTGGGGTTTTCCTGCGTGTTGGCACTCTTCCTAGCTCTAGAGAATCAAATAATTCCATCCCTTCAGAAACGAATACTGGAGCATTGGGATAAAGTGCTCTGGCCTTGCGCTGGCCTTGTTGGTATCCCAAGGCCTAGATGTCTCTGTTGTTTCTCCAGGGGATCTGTGCCCAAGTTTCTTAGCTTATTCTGCACTTCCGCTGTCTTTTTAGTGCTTTCATCTTGTGSATGAGCCCTGTCAGAGGAGGGGGGCTGGAATGAAGTTGTCTTTGTAGCTATGTAGAGCATTGTTCTAGACTGCCATGTGAATGCCTGATCCCAGATTGTCAGCTTCTGGGAAAGATGCAATAATTTCCATCTTTATCTTTCTGCAGAATCACTGGTTCACTTACAATGAAACCATGACAGTGGAGAGTGTGACGCAGGCTGTGTCCAACCTTGCCCTGCAGTTTGGGGAGGAGGATGCAGACCCTGGCGCGATGGTGCGTAGCCGCGGAGCTGGGGACGCTCTGGGCATGTGCTACTGGCCCTCCTCTGACTTTGCAGTAGTCTTGCCTAACCTGTTGGCTGGTTTCTGTTGCAGTCTCGTCCGTTTGGTGTTGCGCTGCTTTTTGGAGGCGTTGATGAGAAAGGACCCCAGCTGTAAGTTTAGCCCTCTGATTAAGGCCAACTCTGGAAAGGAGCAACACCTTTACCTAAAACTTTCCAGGAGTTTTTAATAACTTGATTCAGGGATTTTTATTTTATTTATTTATTTTTTTTTACATAAACCAAATACTTGGGGTTTATCCCATTATGTACCTGACATGGCTGTTAATGCTTTTAAACCCTTCTTGTCAAGCACAAGTTGCTGCGGATTGCAGTGGTTTGAGCACTGACTGCTTGTTCAGGGTTGAATAGAATGTCCTGTCTTCAGKGAATCTTTGCTTTTTAAATGTGGTTTCCTGGACAGGAGAGAGGATTTAAAGCTCTGGTTCTCCCTACTTTATTCTTACCTCTCTCCAAAGGACTAGCAGAGCCACTGGTAATATAATATGTGGAGTCTGCTGTAACATTCCTTGGGGAGGTGGTGGAGTGCTTGTAACCTGAACTTGTGCTTCAAGCGCTCAGCCTCTCCTGGAGATGGAAACGACTCAGCAGAGCCAGCCCAATAAGGTCTCCCCAGTGGTCTCTCTCCTAAGAATAGTAGTGACAACTTGCTCGGGGAGGGGGGGGTTTGCTTGTTTATTTTTAAGGAAAAGAAAGAAAATGTTAGYGGTACGGAGGGCAGTGTCAGGAATGTACAGCTCTCCTTCTGGCTTACAAGCCCAGTTTGGGTTTGCAGGTCCCTTTTGAAATCTTGGCCCTCTTCAAATCTTGATCTCCTCCTCTTAAATACCAGGAGGAGAGACCTGCTGCCGCTGCGCTAGTCACAGCGGTCCCTTGAGGCCACTGTGTGTACTGAAGGAGGCTAGAAGCAGCAAGCGGCTGCTCCGAGCTCTGCCRTGTTGGCCAACAAGCTGTTGCTCCTCAGGAGTCCTTGTTCTTCCCCAGCTTTGAGCTGTGTAGTGAGCTCTGTGGGGGCTGCTGTGGCTTTGGAAAAGGCCTTGTACTATCACAGCATGAGATGGGGATGCACCCACTATTCATTCTCTTGCCTCTTTCGCTGGCAGGTTTCACATGGACCCATCGGGGACGTTCGTTCAGTGTGATGCCAGAGCAATTGGGTCYGCCTCGGAAGGCGCACAGAGCTCTCTGCAAGAGGTTTATCATAAGGTAAACGTTGGGATGGGCTTGACATCTCGCAAGTCACAGAGCACTGACTGTGGGGATCCACTATTTCCTTACTGAAARATGATTCAAAAGACTTTTCTTGAGCTTGTGAGGATTGGATTCGGCCCCTGGCATTTGATCCAGTGATCAGATGTCAGTGTTCAGTTGTTTGGTCAAGGATCTTTATGATAAGGAGTACTACTAGCAGCTTCCCACTAGGCTTCAACTGCTGAGACAGTTTCATAGAAATATTAGACTGGTGCCTGAGATGCCAGTGCCCACCTCTGGCGGGTGATAATTAAGTCCATGTCAGGAAGTACTCTATAAAGAAAAGAACTGCTATATAGGCACTGCCAGTTAGCATCAGCACTCAGCGTGGATGAAGCCTGAAGCATATGGAACTAAAGCAAGTGGCTTTGTTTCACCATGCTTGCAGACYTGCGAAGTTAATCACTTCTGTGCTGCAAGTAGTTGTCCTATTTGATATTGAATAAAAGAACTTTTTTCCTGCCACAAGGAGGGGGAACTGTCTGTTTTGTGTCATAGGAAGTCAAATACTGTAATGTAAAGCGTAATTAATGGTGTTGATTCTCTTGAAGACTTCCAGCCTATGACTCAATAACCTAATTTATTAAGCAGCAGAATTGTCTGAATTCTGGGCTCCCTGGCCTGCTAACAATCTTCCAAGTGCAAAGTTATTGCAAACACAGCAATCGCTGCTCTTTGAATGTTGCACAGCCTTCTGGCACTAGTTCCCTCTCATGCAGGGATTTACATTATTAAAGCATGAAGACTTCTGACAGGAGGAGTCCATCTTTTCAAAGCTTTTAGTGGATTTTATTGGGGGACTGCCTGATTAGACAGTACCTGGTGAAGGGAAATAGACCCTCACGTCCTGGTCCTGGCAGTAAGTAAGGCGGTCAAGATTAACAGGTCTTAAGCTTTGTAGAAAGTTACGCGGAAGCAGAAAGTCACCATCCTTGCAATTTTCACTGTCTAGCGTGCTTTGATCTCTTGTTGATACTGTGGAGAACTTGATAAGCTTTTGAATTTGTCGCCAATGACGGCTTAAAGGATTTGAGAAGAGCAGGAGGGAGAGCAGCACACTTTTGGAGTCAAGGGGGGTAAAAACAGAGCAAGTATTTGTGTGAGCATTAACAATAAAACTAATGAGTTGTTTGTTACAGTCAATGACGCTGAAAGAAGCAATCAAATCTTCCCTTGTCATCCTAAAACAAGTTATGGAGGAGAAACTGAATGCAACCAACATTGAGGTAACTGACTTTGGTACAGTGTGTCTGATACATAGTGACTTGTGGCACTTGGCGTGCAGGTGTCTGCCCTGCGTGTCGTCTTTGCTTCCTCAGTGCAAGTCTTACTGAGACACTTGCTAGGCAGCCAGCAAGTGTTTTGCCTGTTGAACATCAGAAGTTTCCTGGTTTCCTTCTGGAGAGAAGAGTTGCCTGTGCTTCTAGAACAAGGAATTAGTTGGTGGATTAGTTCAGGACTTCCCCAGCCACGCTGACTGGCTGACTGCAGACATTCTTGCAGTTCTAAGCTGCCTAATGGTAGCATGTCCTGTGTGGCATACTGGAAAAGCTGAAGCTCTTGCTTTTTTCTGACTTACCCTAGAGCTGCACACCTGGACACATTTGCTTAGCTAATCCAGAAGTGCTGGCATGAACAACTCCTGCAGGGCTCCCTGGGTTTGGGCCAGAGAGCGGTGGGAGTGGGGCCCCTACTTGGGCCCAGTCAACTAGCATGAACCTGTTGTGCCAGCAGGATTGCACTTTTTTTTTCCCCTCTCTCCATCCCGGGTTTAGCCATTCTTCTTTTTTTTCCCTGGTACTTGTAATATTAGAAGGAATGAAAATTATACAGCTTCAGGACTTGCTATATTTGGTTTTGGATCAGTGCCAAAAATCTCTTGGATAGGACTGAAGAGGTAAAGCCTAGTGAGGCTTCCAGGAATTAAYGTGTTTCACTAACCTCCAGCTCTTGCCCACAAGCGGCAAGGCTTGCCGAGCTCACCTTGGCCCAAGMGTGCAGCGCTCCAAGAGATTCCCATGAGCACATAGTTGTTCCTGTCCCCTTAAACCTTGATTCTGAGATTCTAACTCTCCCTTTTAGTAAAGGGAGAAACCCTTCCAGATTATTGGTGATAATGGATAGAAGATGAGCAAGCTGGCATATAGTGTTTGCTTCTATTTCTGGCAGATTATGAGACACTAGACCTTTTCAAATCATGTCATTCTGACTCCTGAGCTGCTGTTCTCCTCCCATTCCTTTCCTCTGAGACCTGGGAACCCTTTTCCTGAACAGTCTAAAAGTATGTACACCCACCCACCTACCCACACCTCTCTCTTTTAATTAAATATTGCTGGTGGAAATCCTCTCTGACATGACAAACTGGCCCCATTTGTGGGGAAAGGAGCAGCAAGCTAGGAACAGCATGCTGAAAACTCAAGATGTTCTCTCCAGAAACGATGCGACCTGCTGAAATCTGCTTCCACAGATGTACTGCCATCACACCCAGATCAGTTCTCTCTCAATCAGCTTAAGGTCTCTTCTGGTGAAGATTTGTAGTACAGTGTGAAAAAATTGAGGCAGAGTAACATGTACAGTATCCTTATGTCATGTCCCCATTTAACTGGGCTTAACTGTGCTTGGCAAAGCTCTGAACGTATTGAGGAATCATATCAGGGTTAAGTATGGGAAGAATGTGCTGAGGATTAAAAGCTGTCTATTGACTCAAGTCACCCTACTGGCTGAAAATATTTTACCTGAAGTAGTTACTTTTGCTTTCTAGCCTTTTAAAAGTATGTAGTGCTCCAGTTTATTTAGTCACTTCCCTCTCTTGTATTGGATTTTTCCRTTTAGCAGTGAAGAGAAGGAGGGGAATTACAGTCACGGAAGAATTAAATAATCTGGCAGTAAACTTCAGGAGCCTTAAACAACAGTATGCTTTTAATTAACTGCTTCCCYATTAAGCCTGGCCTCTAAGGGAATAGTTGAATAAAGTTTAAGTATATGGGGAGAAGGTAATGCACAGGATAACGCGGACCTGGAAAAGCTGCATAGGTAGTGTCTCTAATACTAGTTTTGGGTGGCTTTATGCTGGTGTATATACATGTGTTAAAGGCTGTCAAGTCCATTTGGGCCTAGTATCTTAGGACAAGGCTCACATAAATTATGTGAGTGGCACCTCCAAATGTGTCTGACTTCTGAAAATGCCCGTTACTGCCAGCTAAATCCTGGGCTTTTAAGGGGTTTCAGGCTATGGGTGTTCAGGCTGTCTTCCCTTGAAAAAGGCTTACTGTTGCTCTCCCCTCTGGCCCCAAATGCACGTCCTACCATCTCTTGCTATTCTGTGGGTCACCCTGCAAGCTGAGAGGCTAGAAAGAGCTCTAGCATCTGCCAGGACCATGTGCAGCTTTGTTCAGCTTATTGCAACAAAACGCTTTGATCCCTTGCGGCTGGAAGTGCCCAATGCTGCAGGTGTCTGCGAGAGGTTTGCAGCATCCGGACTAGTTCTTGCACCTTCTGGCTTGCCTGCCTGCTGCCRCTATGTTGGGCTTTCATGCTGTGAGCGAGGTGTGAACAAAAGTCACACTTACGTTTCGGTCTTGTAATTCTTTAAGTATCTCTTGTTCTGGTGCTTGCTCTATGAAATGTTTCAGCTGTCTGCCCTGGACGCTGCCTCCCTGCCTTCCTGGCAAAGGGACAGGGYGGTGTATTTTGTCCCCCAGCTCTGGCCTTTGGGCTTTGCCTTGTAAGAGATCTTCACAGCCCCTGGCCTGCTTGCAGAAGATACCAGGTARTTCATAGAATCATAGAATCGGTAAGGTTGGAAGGGACCTCTGGAGATCATCTAGTCCAACCTCCCTGCTCAGCAGGGTCACCTAGAGCACGTTAGACAGGGTTGCATCCAGGCGGGCCTTGAATATCTCCAGAGAAGGAGACTCCACAACCTCTCTGGGCAACCTGTKCCAGKGCTCGGTCACTCTCACAGAGACGAAATTCCCCCTCACGTTCGGGCGGAACTTCCTGTGGTTCCGTTTCTGCCCATTGCCTCTTGTGCTGTCGCATGGGACAACTGAAAAGAGTTTGTCTCTGTCCCCCTGACACCCTCCCTTCAGGTACTTACACATGTTGATAAGATCCCCCCTCAGTCTGCTCTTCTCCAGGCTGAAGAGGCCCAGCTCTCGCAGCCGCTCCTCAGAGGGCAGATGCTCCAGCCCTCYGATCATCTTTGTAGCCCTACGCTGGTTGCAAGGTTCATTGTGGTGACTGACTTATTGTCAGTGTTTGGTGATCAAAATGGCCACATTCATTTTTTGCCCCTGCCTCAGTTTCCCAAAGCTAATCTACAGTGCCCTTTTAAGTATTTTGATTTGTCTTCTTAAAGCATTGTAACAGGCCAGATCTCCTGCCCTTCGTTGTTGGAGAAGAGGTCCTTCTGGCTGATCAGTGTTGCCTCCTGAATCTGAGAAAAGAGATGTTTCTACCAAGGACCGCAGGCTTGGTGCCACACGGAACTGCAGCAAGAGGAACCCCCCGTCCAAGACGTGTTTGAAGAGCTAGTAATAATAGGGTCTCCCCACAGCAARCAGAAGCAGAGCTGGAGCCCAATAGATGTTCCCTGCTGCTGCTACTATGAGGAGATTGAGTCAATTAAAAGCTATTTCTGTGGCAGCCAGCTATTTTCGGGAATCAAAGAGCATGTTACAGGGTGGAATGATCTTGCTGGGCTGGCAGATCAGGCAGCCGAGAAGGAACAGCTGCTCTGTCTGCTGTGGCTTCTCTCTGTTCCCTGCCCCGTGCTGTCACTTCACATATGCAGGCACACTTAACCCTTGCTCTTTCTCTTTCAGCTTGCTACAGTGGAGCCGGGGATGAAGTTTCACATGTACACAAAAGAGGAGCTTGAAGAGGTCATCAAGGATATTTGAAAAAGAGAGAGACTCCCTCAAAGGCTCATTCCCCAATCAAAGTGAACTGATTCTCGGTTCCTTCCAGTACCTGTGATTTTATTTCCAGCAGCATCTGTACTTGCTCTTCTTAGAAGGCTCTTAAGGTTTTTTTACAGTTTCTGTACATAACTGATATCTACAATAAGAGGAAATGAGAATAAATCATTTTGTTACTCTATCTTGGGTTCCTCATAGTGGAGATCTGAGGTGGGGAAGTGCTCAACCATCTAGAGCAAAGCCAAGGAGCAGGTGAGGACAACATCTGCTGCTGAAATCACTGCAGGGCAAAGCAGCATATGCTGGGTTGCTGTGTTGTCTGGGAATTTGGACGGCGCTGTTCCTAACCGCCTTCCAGAAATGACGGTTGCTCRAGGAGCCCTTGCTGGTTATGCCAGTAGCAAGTCTCCCTCTTGTGGAGAATGTGGCTGTATCACATCAGGACATCCCATGTATAATTTTACATGAGTCTTGAAATACATGAGGTTTTTAGGTCTACTCGTACCTAAAGCTTGCTTGGTGTTTGTGTTTCCTTCCGCACGGGAGCTTGGAAGTACCTGCAATGACTGTGTGATAAAGCAGAGTTCACCAAGCGTGGAATAGCTCTGAGGTTAAGAGCACAAGCCCTTACTCRTTGACTTGGGCAGGTGTCACTTAATTCTGAGCGTATTCTCATTCTGACCAGTGAACTTTTGCTCATCTGCTTAATGGGGCTTAGATGCTTTTGTTTCGATTTCCCCCTGCAGGCAGCATTTTTGTCCGTGAAATAGCATCTGAGTACTGAAGATTGGTACTGAGATGAGAATAGTCTGACCTAAGCAGAGCTTAGCAAAGTCCTTTCTTGCAAAATCATGACTTGCCTGCTCAGCTTCTGAGACTGGAAAACCAGCTCTGCCATGATCCCTGCTGTTAGGAGGTTCCTGGTAACGTGTTGACTATGCAGTTCTGTGAATATCTGTGGGCAGCAGAGGCTGCGCCTGCACGAGGCTGCTCCGCTGCTCCCTGTTCGGAGAAGTTACAATTTCATCCTGAACAAAACGGCCCTGTCTTCTGTGAAAGAAACAGACCCTGCGCTGCTGCCAGGAGTGGGGATCACCTGCTAAGTGGGGATGCTTCCAGCATTACATTTGCCCAAAATGACTAACTTTCCCCTTTATTCAGAGGTAGGGATTGACTGCCAGCCTCCAGCAGGCATTTCACTGCAAAGCCAAACAGTTGCCTCAAACTGACATGCCTGATCTCACAGCCATTGCGCAGAATGGAAAATGTCAATCCTATTATCTTTTTTTTCCACTGTTTTGCTGTTGCTGAATGCCTTCGGATGCTGGAAAGGCAGCCGCGTGTAGACGGCCAGAAAATCTGTCCTTAGACAACGTCTATTTTCAGAACAGCAGAGCACTCTCCTCCTACGAGTTTCTGCTGCGAAATGAGGTTTTCCCCTCACCGGATAAGAGTTCGGATGAAACAAGCTGGATAGCCAGGTGATGCCTGAGGTCTTGTGATACTAGTTGAATACAGCACCTATACCTGCAGGTGGAAGAATTAACAAGTGGCTGGTGGGCTTTGCTGTTCAGTGCTGATAGCCTTGAAGCGGGGAAACAAGTCCTTCAACTTTCGCTCTACTTGCGCAGCCTTTGAACTGCCACCTCTGGTCTCTCTACGACGCTCTTCATCCCTCCACGAACTTGGGAAGCGATGAGGGGGAAACTGCAGGGTGGAGCTCGCTTGCCTCGAATATTTGGCATGCCAGAGATGGTATCTGGGCTGCTGCCCCAAGTGTTGCCCTAACAAACCCATCCAGTAAATGCAGCTTGCACTAGTATCAGCTACTGTGTGTGTGGAAAAAATAAGCACCCTTTATCTTAAGTACTTTAAATGTTTATATTAACTCAAAGCTAGGTCATGTTCTCCTGCTTCTTATTTGGAGACGAAGCTGAGGAGCGTTCCAGCTGTTCTGCAAACCCTGCCACATGAAGAAACCTGCTGTTCCCGGAGGTAGGGCTCTTTCTAGGTTTGTTTATGTCCTAGAAAACACAAAAAGCTAATTCTTCCCCGCGTGGCATTCCAGCAGAAAATGGTCCTTTATGTCTTTYCCTAATCACATGGTTTACTGGTGGCAGCATCACACGGTAGCCAGTTCCTCTGAAAATCAAGGCTTTGTGCTCCTTATATCTGATCCATCTTGGCTCCGTTGAGGGAAAGGAAAAAGCTGGAGCTTTTTACTGACTCAGTGAGCAGACTCAGCTGGAGTCTGAGCGCAAGCGTGGATCCGAGCCTAACAGAGCCCTGCACATGCACGACCCAGCCGGGYGTTTGAGCTCTGCTTCTGCTCTCTTCATCCAGGTGCCATGGATCAGTTGAATGCCACCCAAGAAGCTCATCATGAAGGTCTATTTCCTTAGGTCTTTCACATGTCAAACTCGCAGATTTTTTTTCAAAAAATAGAAAGGCAAAAGGCTGACAGTGCAGTAAGAGGAAAATCCCCTTTTCGCAAAGGGGAAAGGACGAAGGCCAGGAGGGCGAGTACCAAAGGCGGCAGGAATTTTTCCCAGTGTGTTTTGATGAACTTCCCGTGGAGCGCTAGGAGGTTTAAGCACTGCCTGTCAAGAAGATCAGGGATCTGGTGCCTAATTCCCAGTTGCAGGGGTGCTTTCGGCGCGTGGCGCGGCGAGCAGGGCCGTGCCGTGCCGTGCCGCCGCGGCGGGTGCCGCTGCGCTCTGGCCCCCGCGGCGCCCCGCGGACGCGCTCCGGCCTGCTTGCGTAACGCGATCGAGGCGGCTCGTGCCAGGGCCGAATCGCAGCCGGGGGGGGGGGGGGGGAGACGATTGCTTCTCGCCCCCGAACCTGCTCATTAAAGCATCCCTTCGGCTGGCCGCGGGCCCGGCGCAGCCTCCGGGCCCTGCCCTCTCTCCGCGTTTTTCCCTCGCCGGGTTTGTTTTTCTCGTTCCTCCTGCCGGCTCGGCGCCGTCMGTCCGTCCGTCTGTCTGTCCGCCCGCCCCGGCGGGCCTGCGCGCCGCCTCCCCCGCGCCCCGTTTCCTGGAGACGGCCCCAGTCCCCCCGGGCCGCCTCGAGCCGCCGGGACGCGGGTTGTTTCTGCGCCGGCAACGCTTGAGGCTGCAAACGCGCAGCCGAGACCCAGAGCCGAGGCCCGACGCCAGGATGAGGGACGCGCAGCGGAGCCTCCCCCGGCGGGGCTGCCTTGGTGGGGGGGGGGGGTCCCCCTGCCTTCCCCGCCCCCGCCCCGTGGCTGCGAGGTTTCCCCGAGGCCTGGCTGCCTCAGGGAGCCCTGGGTGCCTGCTTGCCCCCGCCGGGCCGGGCTGGGGCAGGGGCAGGGGAGGGGGCTGGGCTGCCCGCCGGACGCCTGGGCTCCTTCCCCACCCCCGCCAACGCGAGCGCTCCGCCCACGTGGGCCGGCCCCCGCTTTGCGAATGGGCCAGGGGGCGGGCCTTCCCCGGGTGCCCGCCGCCTCGGCCAATCAGAAAATCGCTGCGCGGCCACGATCGCCTGATTGATTGGCGGCCGCCAATCAGAGGGCTGTCGCTAGATGGGTTAGGCTCCGGGGTGAGGGAGAGGGCGGGGCAGCGGGCCGTGCGGCATCGTGGGGAGTCAGCCAGTCACGGAGGGAGGAGAGAGGCGGATTGACAAGTCARGAGGCAAATGAGAAGGCGGGGGCGGGGCGGGGCGCCCGGGAGGCGGGGCCGCCCCGTTGCCATGGCAGGGAGCGACAGCGCCCACCGCCAATCACGACGGC
>NW_028186703.1:120452-122182 GCF_003343005.1 Rhea americana
GCCCAACGAGAGATACAGGGACGGACAGACGGACAGGTGGAAGGACAGACCCCTCCCCCCCACACACACACAGGTAGCAGGACAGAGGACAGACAGACGTCCCCGCCCCAGCAGGTCTCAGGTGGGGCGGACAGACAGACAGAGCCTGCCCTACGCAGCTGTGGAGAGGGACGGACAGATCGCTTCCCCCGCAGCTACCGGGACGGACGGACAGACGGTGTKTGTCGTCCTCCTCTGTGCTCTCACCCCCCCCGCCCAGTGGCCCCTGGGAGGGATGGACAGACAGAAGGACAGACAGATCCCCCCCGGGACGGTTGGACAGACCCACACACCATAGGCCCTGGTGCAGATAAGTGATCTCCAGCGGGAATCAGACAGACAGACAGACATCTTCCTCCTATGCCCACTAGGGCAAACGGACAAACGCCCCGTCCCCCTGTATCTACTGGGCAGGGCAGGGAGGACTGACAGACGTTCCTGTGCACATGCTCCAGGACAGACACACAGACACCCCCCCCCCGCTCCCACTTGTACTGATCAGGGCAGACAGGGGACAGCTAGCCAGACAGACAGACAGGCAGAGGACTTGCAGAGAGGCAACAGCAGGATAGGCATGAGCAGACAGACAGATGCAGGCACTGACAGCGGGGTGGGTAGCAAGGCACCTCCCGTGGATAGCCTCCCGGCACAAGCATGCGCTGCCTGCACGGACAGACAGACTGACAGGCAGGCAGGACAGCAGCCAGCCAGCCGAGGCTCTCCACCTCCCTTTGCCCCGGACAGGGACGGGACAGACAGACAGGCTGACACCCCGCTGCATGCCGGGAGGGAAGACCGCAGCCGTCCTGCCCTCCCGCTGCGGGGAGGGGGACGGACAGACCGACGATGGCTCCTTCGCACCCGTGCGGCTCCTCCTGCTCCTGCGTCTCCGTGTGCCGGCCGGTCAGCCGGCTCGGGGGGCGCCCCGGGGCCGCGGCGTCTCCCGGCGGCGGCGGAAGATTAAGCGATGTCGCCAGATTTGGCCGACCTAAAATCTAATCCGCCCTGCTTATTTCCCGCTCGCGACCTTAAAACCCGCGGGCGAGCCGCTTCTGCCCTCTCCCTCGTCCTCCGCGGCGCCGGGAGCTGCCCGCGGCGCCGGCGCTGCCCGGTCCGTACCCTCGCGGGCAGCCCCGGATCAGCCGCCCGCCGCCGTCCGGGTTGAACATTAACCGCGCCGAGGGGCCGGGCTGCCCTCGGCTGGCGGCGCCCTTTGGCTCGGCCGGAGCGCTCGCGCCGGGGCCGCCCGTCCCGCGGGGGCCGAGCTGAGCCCGCGTCCTCGTCCTCCTCCGCTGCGCCCCGCCGGGCTCCACGAGCGTTGCGCGGACAGAACATTTAGCCGCGGGTCGTGGCCTCCCTCCGGTAAACGCTGAAACGGGGACGTTTCTGGAGACGGTCGCTTATCTGCTCTGAGGCTTGTTTAACGTCGCTGCCGGTGGACTGGCTGGTGAAGAGCTTTGCCCCAAATTCGGAGGCTCCTCAGCCGCTGCACGGGGCGACGGAAGGGAAGTTGCTCTCTGCTGCGGTTGCTGACTTGGGAGCACGGGACCGGGCTCGTTTGGAGCCGCGGTCGCCGGYGTTGGCCTGGAGAACCTCCTTGCGGAGCGGCCCGGCGGCGCACGGCGCTGCCGTGAGCCCGCGCCGCCCGCCGGAGCCGCCTTTCCGGCGGGCAGGAGGCTTAGGGGAGCCCC
>NW_028186703.1:122317-134797 GCF_003343005.1 Rhea americana
GCCGGGGCAGCGAGGGGCACCGCGCCGTGGCCGGGGAGGCCACGAGCCAAACACCGTCCCGGTGCCGTTTGCGTGGTTCGGCGGTGCAGGCGCCGTCGCCGGCTTCGTCACCGAGTTAACGAGCTGACGCCGCCCGACGCCTCGGGCCTGAGCTCAGCGGCGCTTCGCCAGCCGCGGTTAAGCCTTCGCCTGGCAAGGGCGCTCCGCAGAGCCGCCTGGATGAGTCAAAGCCCGCGACCTGCCGTTCCTCTTACTGCCGAGYCGCGTTTTCGACGGGCGAGGAAGGCCGAGACGTCGTTCTCGCTCGCGGCCCTCCCCGGCGGCCGCTGCCTTCCCGCTGGGCGAGGAGGCACGGACCGCGGCGCGAGCCCGGGAGCCGGCGCACGGCGCCGAGTTGCAACGCAGCAGAGCTCTCTGCGGCGCGGGTCCGCTGCTCGCCGAGCCCGGCRGTGGTGCTGCGGGAGAGCGCGGAGCGATGGGGCGTCTTGTGATCCCCCGGGGCGGCGGGGGCACGGCGCGAAGCCCCGGGAAGGAGCGGGAACGTGCAGCGTCCTCGCGCCTCCCTCCCTCGCTCGCCGGAGCCGGCTCTGCTCTCGGGCTCGCTCGGCGGGGGCCTCCCTCGGCGGAGAGCGGCCCGGTTTGGCCAGATGTCGGCCTGGTCGCCCGGCCACCGGGTCCAATGCCAGCAGGCCCCGGCTCACCTCCCCTGGGACTTTATTTTTAGCTCTGCCCTCGTGACTGATGGGGTCAGATCATTTCTAATAATACGAGAAGCACAATGGTGGTTTTTTTCCCCTCCGCTTTTGCCACGTTCAGCCAAGAAGCGTCTRCGCCTCGAAGCTTTCTGCCTCTGCTCCCCCTGCTCTGAGCATCGCTCCACCTTATCTGCTCCGTTTGGTTTTGCTCTCCTGCAGTCTGCTGAACCACGGCTGCCGGCAGGCACTTCTGCTAGATGCTGGGAGTTTGGTTAAAAGAAAACCCCGCGCTCCTTTGCTCTAAGCTGTCGGGTCCTGCTCAGCTTCCAGCTGTCCTGCTTGCAGCTGYGTTGCAGCGAGGCCGGCTCCTTCCCAGGACCTTGCCCTTCCTGCGCTCCGCACGGCCCCAGCCCTGCTTGCCCTGTGGTTTCTGCTGTTCACCGCTGCCCTGCTCCATCCTGGAGCCCGTAGCGTTTCRGCTCTCCGGAAACCGCCTCGACCGTTACATCAGAGCAAGGACGGCCGGATAATAGCGCCGCGGTCCCCTCCCGCCGGCGCAGGAAGGAGCAGAGCGCGTCTCCGCCGGCTCCGGGGATCGGTGCTCGCGGGGAAATGCCTCCGCGGCGCTCGGCGGGGAGCCCCCGCCGCGGCTTCGCCTCCCCGCGACGACGGGCGCGGGAGGCGGCGCGAGAAACCCCCGGGGAACCGCTGCGCCGCGGGGCTCGCCGCCCGCCGGGGCCCCGCTCCTGGCACTCACATCCTCCGCTCCGCCGCCTGGATCACTTCTATGTCTCTAATCTCTGCCGACGCTCCCTGCCGCTTGGCTGTCATGCAAGCAGCTAATTTACATTTCTTTCCTCTCTTTCTCTCTTTTTTTTCCCCCCCTTCTCTCCTAATGAGATGCTAATAAGGCCTCTCTCGGAGATGAATGCGGTGCCGCCGCGGTCCGTGGCGCGGGACGGGCTCGGGGCCCCGAGCGACGCGGCCTGGCCTGCCTGGCCCCGGCCCAGCCGCCCGCAACGCGCGAGCCTTTCTCCTGGGCCGCCGCGGCCGTGGCCTCCTTCCTTCTCTTCCTCGGCAGGGCTCAGGGATGCCGGCGGCTCGCACCCCCAGCGCGGGATGCCCTTCCCGGCCCCGGCTGCTGCTCCTGYTTCCTGCACGCGGCAGTTTTTCCCACCTCCCAGCTTTCCCACCGCCGTCTCCAGATCCTCGCTCCAGCCCCCCTGCAGCTTGCCCGTGCCTGGCTGCTCTCCCCAGTCCCACTGCTCCCAGGCTCCTGCTTGCTCCCAGCTCTGCTCCAGTCCAAACCAATATGCCCCAGTGYCGTAAAGGCAGTGTCTGGCTCCCTCCCCAGCCCTGGGGCAAGCAGGGATGTTGGAATCACCCTGCTTGCTCCAGGATGGACACGTGGACAGACTGCGGAGTGAGGGTGGCCAGCTCCTGGCTCAGCCCAGCTCCGTGCCCTGGCAAAGGAGGGAGCAGGGAGCGAGCTGCCTTGCTTAACCCGCCGTGAGTCCCTCCTCCTCCTCGCCGGCTACGTCAGAGGAGACGAGCTGGGACAGGGAGGCTTTTGGCTTGCCTGGGAGGGCCAGGAGCTTCCCCATAGGGAAATGATGGCTGGGAGCTCTTGGCTCTGGGACACAGGTGGACACTGGGTTCGGGAGCTTTTTCTACTGGCCGACGAGCATCTGAGCAGAGAGGAGAGGCCCGGCGAGGGCAGGACGCCTGGGTCGGGATACCCCCGGGGGCAGGAGCTGCTTGGTGGTGCTGAGTCACGCAGAGCTCCGGGTGCCGGGCCCCGGCCCCTGGCTCTGGCTCCTTTTGCCATGCACCTTTGGGAACAGCCTGCACGGATAGCGTTACCTTCCTGGACGCTGTCCCAGGCCAAGAGGAGGGGGAAGGTGGCTGACGGGCCACGCGTCGCTGGCGTCCGCCGCGCAGCCACGYGCACGGCGCTTCGGGACGGGGCGGCCTGTGGGGCGCGTTGCCTCCCTGCCCGGCTCTCCCTCCRCGCAGGCGTCTGAACGCTCTTCCCGTCCCTTTTTCCCGCAGTGCGTCTTCGACGATCTCAGCGGCTCCGTGTCGCTCTCCTGGCTGGGAGACAGCACAGGAGTAAGTAACGTGGTGGGGCGAAGGCTTGGCGGAGCAGCCGCGTTTCCCTCCGGGGGTGCCCCGCTGGGGGGAAGATCCCAACACGGCACCATCCTGCAGGGCTGCGGGGCCGGTCGGACCGAAGCAGTGACTCAGCCCAGGGTGGCACAGGMGCCCCGGGCAGTGGGAAGCACCCTTCTTTCTGGGAGAGGGCCAGGGAGGTGGGTGGAGAAGGGAAGCACGCGCAGGGGGAGCTCTTAAAAATCGAATGAGATAGAGGCGTCCGTGTTTAACGCTCTGCTGCCTCTTTCTACCCAGGTTATCCTTGTCCTGACCACGTTCCAGGTGCCCCTGGTGATCATGAGTTTTGGACAGTCCAAACTCTACCGGAGGTGAGCCCCGCGCTGCCCTCGGGGCGTCCCCACGTCCCAACGAGGCCTAGTGATTAATCACACCTCTCTGCCGGCCACCGCGGGGCTGGGCGACGCGTTCGGTGTGCCCGGTCCCGGCGCAGCCCTACCTACCGTCTGCCCGCTGTGCTGGCAGGGCTCAGCCCGGCCCAGGCGGTTGCTGTCACCGCGAGGGAACCGCGAGAGCCGAGTTTAGCACTGCGTGAGGATCCTCCCCGCGCTAGCGGATTCGGTCTGTTCTGGGGCCRCTCGGCTCCTCCGGTCCCTCCGCTGCGGCGAGGGCAGTGATGATGGGGACCGATACCCGGGGTGGAAATGCCACCGCTGGTGGGGAGGGCATGGGCTGGAGTCAGGCAACCGTTTCCCCTCCTGACTTCCCCTAGGTTTCCACCCTACCGTTGCCTGTTGGGGGCATGTGGGGTACTTGGACTTACAAGAAGAGGCAAGTTGGCCTCCCGGCTGCTGGGAGCAGACCCCAAGGACAGGCTGAGCCCCCGGTCCCCATGATGTGTCCCGTGCTGACTTGCAGCTGGGCCGTTTTCTCCCTTGCAGCGAGGACTACGGGAAGACTTTCAAGGACATCACCGACCTCATCAATAACACGTTCATCCGGACCGAGTTCGGCATGGCTATCGGCCCGGAGAACTCGGGAAAGGTAGGAGTGCGTGGTGAGGCCATGCATCCACGCAGGTGGCCTTGCTGTGCCAGGATCCCTGTGTGCCCCAGGTGTGTGGGTCTGCTGCAAGGCTGCTCCTGGAGTTGTCCTCTGTCCARCTGTGCCACCGGCCTGGGCAGAGCTGTGCGGCGGTGTTTCTTGAGCTTTCGGCACGCCCGGGTGGGCATCCCGCCGGGGTCACCCGAGCTGCCTGCGGGCTGAGCTCCCACCTTCCCCGCACCCAGGTCATTCTAACGGGCGACGTGTCCGGAGGGAGCCGCGGTGGCAGGATCTTCCGCTCGTCCGACTTTGCCAAGAACTTCATGCAGACAGACCTGCCCTTCCACCCCTTGGTGCAGATCCTGTACCACCCTCAAAACTCGGACTACCTGCTCGCCCTCAGCACTGACGTAAGAGATAGGATGGGACCCTGCCCGTGGCTGGGAACGGCCCGGTTGGCCCAGGCTGCTTCCCCAAGGAAGGGCCAATTTGAGGCCACTTGTCCTGGGGAACAGGCTCTGTTCTGCCGGAGGATGTGCTTGGCCCTYGGGGGAGGTTGGGAACCAGCTGTTTGCAGCCCTGACGGGTGGGAGAAAGGCTGTTGAAGAGCGGGAGGTGGTGATCAGCGAGCGTGGTGACCAGCGCGCGCGTCTCGGCTCTTGCAGAACGGCCTCTGGGTGTCCAGGGACTTTGGGGAGAAGTGGGAGGAGATCCACAAAGCCGTCTGCCTGGCCAAGTGGTGAGTGGCCGCACGGTGGCCGGGGATGATTTGGGGAAGGGGGATTGTGGCTGCTGGTGGAGTGGTTTCCGCATCGAACTGCACGMAGCCAGCTGTTCTCCGTGTGGCTGTCCTCCACGTGGCTCCGCGGAGGTGGCTGCTAGCTGCTGAGGTTGCAGCACGAAGCGCCTTCCTTGACACCCTTCGCAACCCCCTCTCCCCTCTGCAGCCTGACCTGGTGGGGGACACGCACCCATCTCATCCAAACCCCTTTGATTTAGATGGAAGTGTTGTGTCCCCTCGCGGCAGCAGCACCCATCAGCCTTCCTGGCCTCCAGGAGCCGTTGGCTGCCCCGCGACTCGCCCCACCTGGGGCCTCCCTGGTTTGAGCTTCCCCAGTGGCACCCAGGGTTCCTTCTGGAGCGTTGTGTGATCCGGCAGCGGATCTGTGGGGCTCTGTGGGTAGCAAGGAGAGTGCAGACAGGGTGGTGTGAGTGCAGTAGGGCAGGGCAACCCATCCCAGGTCTGAGGGCTAAATCCATGCGAGTGGTAGCTCCCCCCGCACTGGAAAACGGGTCACAGAATTGGCTCTGTACGAGGGTCCCTCCCGTGATCCAGACCTCCCTGGTGCATCGTACCCTACGTGTCTCTCTGATTCCCCCGTCTCTTCACAGGGGTGCTAATGACACCATCTTTTTCACCACCTACCTGAACAACTCTTGCAGTAAGTACCTCCCTGTCTCAAGCTACAGTTGTCTGCCACGTCTCTGCGCCCTCTGGGAGACCCTCTGCTCCCTACGCGGTCCCTTAGCCTGCAGAGCATAGAGCAGAGGGTGAAGTGGCCCGTGAATCCAGGCACCTGAGCACCCGGTGTAGACGGTACCTCTTAAAAGCGAAAGATTCTGTAAGCCAGGGCGAGTAGGGGACAGGAACGGTGTCACACAAGCCAGTTAACGGGATAGGACCTGGGAAGAGGACACCAAGAAGTGGTGGTGTGTCATCAGCATCCCTAGGTGTCCAGACGAGGAAGCAGAGACCCACAAGGAGGGCAGCGTGGCTTCTCACGGGCTTAGGGGCTGCGTGTGGCCAATACTCAAAGTTTGTGGAAGGATCTCAGGCATGTTTGAACCCACAGCAGGTTTTAGGTGGGGGTTGATGGGCGGGAGACCTTGGTGGCAATGAGTGTCAACTGGGAACCCCCGAAGCTGGGACACCATCAGGGGGTCACTGGGATATGGTCGTGGCGATGAGGCCAGGTCCTAAACTGGGCTGCAGAGATCAGCTAGAGGCAGCGTCCTGCGTGTCCACTCTGGCGGCCTTAATCCACCTTCCCTTCTTCTTAAGAAGCTGATCTCGGGCTATTGGAGCTAAAGAAAACCTCCGACTTCGGCAAAGCCTTCAAGGTCATCGGCACCAAGATCTACTCCTTCGGCCTGGGGGGGCGCTTCCTTTTCGCCTCCGTCATGACAGAGAAGGTAGTCATCCCCTTCCCTCCTCCCTGGGCGCACCGGTTGCGTGGGGAGCAGGTGATGCACACCTGTGGCCTGTCCCCACTGGCAGCTCTTCCCACGTCCCCATCTGCCCCTGCCCTCCTTTGCCTTGTGAGGGTGAGCAGAGGCTGGAGGACACTCTTGCTCCCCAGGGCAACACGAGGCGCATTCACGTCTCGCTCGACCAAGGCGAAACCTGGAATATGGCCCAGCTGCCCTCCGTGGGCCACGAGCAGTTTTACTCCATCCTGGCTGCCAACGAGGACCTGGTGTTCATGCACGTGGATGAACCAGGAGGTGAGTGCCCCGGGTAAACCAGGCTGGATGCAGCAGGGACAAGAGACGCATCCTGGGGMAGGGTCAGTGCTGGCGACAACTGGAATCGTCTCTGCAGAGGGGACATGCTCTGCAGCAGGCTCTCTGCTCCATGCAGCATTAGCCCTCTACCCCCCAGGCAGGGCTAGGACTTTCTCGTTAAGACGTTACTAATTAACAGGCAGAARCTGCCAGAAACCTTGTTCCTCTTTGTGGTGTGTAGATCCGTTCTGAGGCAATGAGGGTTTCTCCTCTTCCTTCAGTTCCTCTTTCTAAGCTGTGAACTCATGCGCTTCTCCATTCGGACAGCCAGTATCTCCTTGCTTCTCCTTCCCTCTACAGGCGCCTCGTCCTGGTTCCCAGGGCTAGGTCATGGCTGTGTAGATCTTGGAAAGTGCAATGGAAATAAGTGGCCAAGGTGGGCGATGTTAAGGGGACGCAGCCATGCGTGCTGGGAGTGTTCTTCCCACCCTGCGGTGACAACCCCGGTGTCCCTGCGGGGATTCCCTGCAGACGACAGATATTTGCAACCTCAGGGGACAAGAACGGGTTGGTTGCAGGGGGAGATGGCAGCTTCAAGACACCCTTGGCATTCACTGGCATTTCTAGCACTGACTGCAGCCCTACTGTGGGAACCGAAGCTGCACAGTTGTCCCTCTGCCCTTCCCCTTGCCACCCTCTGCCGTCCCTGCGGGGCTGTGCGTGTCGGTGGGAGGTGCTGTGACCATCTGAGTTCTGTCACTGATCGTCCCAGAGACCACAGGGGATGTCGGGTCTTAAGAGTCAGGAGCCATCCCCAAATGTTGGGAGCGCTGGTTCTCCTCGCCTGAACTCACCGGGAATCAGCTCCCCCGAGCAGAGCCTGGCTGCCTCGCTTCGGTTTGGCAGGGACAGATCAGTGCTGGGTGCTGCTTTGAGCTGTTTGCAGAGGAAAGGGGACTTGTCCCTGCAAGGCAGGGCAGTGTCACCGCTTGCCCCGAGACGCGAAGAGAGCGACTCATGCAGAGTCGCCTGTGCAAAGGTGGCAACAGCGTCCAGAGTTGGACTTGAGTTTTGGGAGCCCTCAGCCAGCCACAGAAGTGTGGACTGGAGCAAAACCAGAGCAGTAGTGCCCGCCAGCTCCGTCCCACGTGAGGGGCACCTCAGCTGCCCCTCTCTGCAGCCCACCCCAAGCCTGCCCTGCGAGTCCCTGCTCTCCAGCCTGCCCATGGTGGGACATGGCTGGAGCAGCAGGCTCTTAGCAGGCTGTAGGTGGAGAGACGGAGACTGCACGTCTGTCGTGGTGCCTTGGAGCAGGCTGCCTGCTCCCTGACCCCACGGTTATTTCTGTCCCRTTGCCTGTCTTGCAGATACGGGTTTTGGCACCATCTACACCTCTGATGACCGAGGCATCGTGTACTCCAAGTCCTTGGAGCGGCACCTCTACACCACCACTGGCGGGGAAACAGACTTCACCAACGTCACCTCGCTGCGGGGCATCTACATCACCAGTGTCCTCTCAGAAGGTGAGCGACCGTGCAGGTGGCCAGGCTGGGCCATCCGGGCTCTGTCCTGCTCTGTGCRCCAGAACGGGGGCTAAAGCCTCCCCGGGGCTGAGACACGGCACCTGCGGGATTGCGAGGGGAGCGCGACTCCCGTTGCAGCTGCCTCGGGGCTGGAGGCACAGGGCTGGGGAGCAGCCATTGCCCCTGGGCCCCTCGGGCAACGCGGAGCCTGAGGACGTGCTCCGCACCCTCCCAACTGCTCTTCCCTCCTCCCACCAGACAACTCCATCCAGTCAGTGATCACCTTTGACCGTGGCGGTGAGTGGGTACCGCTGAGGAAGCCAAAAAACACCACGTGTGACTCCACAGCAAAGAACAAGGAAGAGGTGGGTCTGTCTTGCGATCCCGTTCCCCCACAGCTGTTCTCCTTGGGACCGAGGTCACCCTATGGGGAGCTGCTCCCCATGGCGCAGAGCCAAGACACCGGTAACCCCAGGGCCCTGTGGTGATGGCAGTATCTTGGCTCTGTGTTGCAGGGCTGATCTCTCCCTGCCAGGGGTGGGATTTGGCCACAGACTTCTGGGCCCTGCTCTGGGTTAGGGAAGCGCAAGGATGCTGGAGGACAAGTGGGTTCATCCAGCAGCCGCAGCAAGAGGTGCTGTGGAGACAGGGCCAGCTGGGTGTGACCCAGGAATGGGTCATGGRTGGCACCTTGAGGGGTGTGCGAGAAGCCCTGAGTGGGCTGGGGGTGCTGGGTTGTTCCCGCTGGGTGTTAACGGGCAAAGGGTCACTCCTGGAGAGAGCGTCTGGCTCCTTGGCTTTGCCTTAGGCTGACGGTGCCACTGCTGGAGTTGGCCGCAGTGGGGCTGAGCGAGCTGGCAGGGTTGTGCCAGCCACTCACCCCCMCACACACACGTCTCCTCTTGCTCCTGGACGGGCTCTTCTCTTGCATTTGCAGTGCAGCCTCCACATCCACGCGTCCTACAGCATCTCCCAGAAGCTGAACGTGCCCATGGTGCCACTGTCCGAGCCCAACGCCGTCGGCATCATCATCGCCCATGGTACTGAATGTCACTGGCCAGGGGGAACTGGGCTCATTGGGGATGGTGGGTCACAGCCAGGTCCTACCAGGGGACAGTGCTTGCCACTGGCACCCATGGTGGGAGGGGAGGGAGAAGGACCCAGGTTCACGTCCCTCCAGCTAACACCGTCCCCTTCTTCCAGGGAGCGTCGGGGGGGCCATTTCGGTGATGAGCCCGGATGTCTACATCTCGGACGACGGGGGCTACACGTGGGCACGGATGCTGGAGGGGCCGCATTACTACGCCATCCTGGACTCCGGCGGCCTCATCGTAGCCATCGAACACACCAGCCAGCCCATCAACGTGATCGAGTATGCACAAACTCACTCCGCTCTGGTTTGAGGCAGCGAGGGGTCTTGCTGATTTGGGGGCCCCGAAGCCAAGGGGGAGCTGGGGAATGCTTTSGGGGGTATCTCGCAGACAGCACGGGTGTTTGCCCCTCTCAGGCCCTGAGAAGAAGTGTTGTGGCCCTGTGGGCCGGGGGTGTCTGATGTGTCTGCAGGTCTCATCCCAGCCTGTGAGGGAGGGAGGGATGGTTTCTGGGCAGCAAGTGCCCCTTGTTAGCTCTGGTCCCCAACCGAACTCTTCCTTGGCAGGTTCTCCACAGACGAAGGCCAGTGCTGGTATAAGTACACCTTCTCCAAGGACCCCATCTTCTTCACTGGCCTGGCGTCCGAGCCCGGAGCCAGGTCCATGAACGTCAGCATCTGGGGCTTTCGGGGCAACTTCCTAACCCGCAAGTGGGTCTCGTACACCATCGACTTCAGCGAGCTGCTCAGCCGGACCTGTGAGTGCCTCCTGGAGACAGGGTAGTTGCGCCCAGGCAGGCTGGGGACGGCTGGCGTTGGGCTGGGGGACACGCTTCTCGCCCCTGAYGCTCCTTTGCCCTGGTTCGGCGTGGCTCGGTCGCCCTTGGTGCCAAGCCATGGGGACGGCGTGAACCAGGGCGAGCTGTCAAGGTTTCTGCATCCYGATGGTTGCTGGTGTCACCCTGGGGTGAGGCTGCCTCCCCGAGYGCGGAGCGGTGCCGTCTCCAGGAGCGCGGCTGGGCCTGCTCACCCAGGCCGCGGTGCGGGCAGGCAGGCTGCCCGTGCRCCGTGCGGCTGAGCCCTCTCCGTCCTAGGCGAGGACAAGGACTACACCATCTGGCTGGCTCACTCCAGCGATCCCAGTGACCCCAGTGACGGCTGCATCCTGGGCTACAAGGAGCAGTACCGGCGCCTCCGCAAGTCCTCAGTGTGCCAGAATGGCCGGGACTACACGGTGACCAAGCAGCCATCCATCTGCCCCTGCACTCTGGAGGACTTCCTCTGGTAGCCTTTGATTTTGCACCTTGCGCTGTCCCTCCCCAGGTCATGCCAGTAACGAGTCCCTTGGCCTGGCCGGGGCCGCCTGTCTCTTGTGGGTTGTGCTCTGGGACTCCAAGTGGGATCTGATCTCCCTCTCTGCTCTTCTGCCCGCAGCGATTTTGGCTACTATCGCCCGGAGAACCAGTCTGTCTGCGTGGAGCAGCCGGAGCTGAAGGGACACGACCTGGAGTTCTGCCTGTACGGCAGGCAGGAGCTGCTCAAGACCAGCGGGTAAAGCGTGTTTTCACCCCTTGCTCCTCCTGGGCCGGCTGGGTTTGGGCAGGACTGATGCTGTCGGGAGGTGAACTGGCTCGGCTTCGCTGGAACCAGGGGCATGGAGGAACATCGGAGTCAGCACAGGGGCAGTCACCGAATCCCTGGGAAGTTCTTTGTCCTGTGCCCAGCAGGGAAAAATCCTTTCTGATCCAGCACCCTCGATCAGGGCTGACCTTGCTGAAAACAGCTGGGGATATTCCTGCCAGCTGATCAGGTATCATCTCAATTCCAGGTACCGGAAGATCCCAGGAGACAAGTGTTCAGGAGGGGAAAATCCAAGCCGGAAAGAGACCGACCTGAAGAAGAAATGCACCAGCAACTTCCTGAGCCCCAGCCAGCTGGTAGGTGACAGCGGTGCGGGACGGGAGAGGTGACGGCAGTGAGCTGGGGGCCCTCTCCTGCCAACAGCCGTGCGGCTGATAAACTTCCTGCGGTCACCGCTAAGCTGCCGGACTGTTCCACCTAAATCTGCCCGGGCCCTCTTGGAAATTATCTGCCGCAGCCTGGCTGCAGGCTGTCGAAAGGCTTTTCATCCCCCAGGACCCGGGGGCTGGGCGTGTTTCGGTGGGTGAACATTAAAATCTCGCGGCTGTAGAAAAACTCTGCACCGGTTCCTCGTCTCCTCCGCAGGCAGCGTCCTCCAGCTCCACTCCCATCATCCTGGCAGTCGTCGGCCTGCTGCTCATCACCGCCGTGGCCGGGGTGCTCCTCATCAAAAAATACGTGTGCGGGGGCAGGTGAGGCTCCGTCCGCTCCGGCACGGGCAAGCGGGAGCCCTGCGTCGGCTGTCTCGCTCCAGCCCGGGTCCTGGATAACYGCCTGCACTTAGGCACAGATCTGTAGCTGCTTCGCTGAGCCTCTGCTCCYCTTTCCAGCAACGAAGGCAGCTACTAATTGCTTTGCTGCCTTGAGCTTTGCCTCTGACCTCACCTTAGTAGCTGCCGTGGGAAATCGGTTGCGTTGCTGGGCCTGGTGAGCGAGGTAGCACGGGGCTGGTTGCTGCTTGCTGGAAAAACATCTGCCTTCCTGCGGGGGCTGCCCCAGCCCTTGAGCCTCGAACGCAGAGGGGGAATTGAGTTGAAATAATGCCCTTTCCTTGAAGAAAGKGGTCAGTCCCTGACTCCTCCCCGCTTCTCCCGTGCCGCCGGTTGGCGATCCACCTTCTCCGCTCCCTGGCCGGGCCGGGCCGCAGCGGGGTGCAGCCCCGCAGCCGGAGCAGGTCCACGCCTGCTGAAACGGCCGCGGGGCGTTCGCCTGCCCCCCGTCCTCTCCCCGYGCCGGGCAGCGGTGACGGCGTCGCCCGTCTTGGCCCTTGGCAAAAGGAGCGTGGCCAGGGCCGGGCAGCGCTGCGGCGCTGAGAACGGGCTCGCCGGAGGAGCGGGGGCCGCCCGGGCGCCTCCCTCACCCGCCTCTGCTCCGGCCAGGTTCCTGGTTCATCGCTACTCCGTGCTGCAGCAGCACGCGGAAGCCAACGGCGTGGAGGGCATCGACGCGCTGGACCCCGTCACGCCGGCCGGTAAAGGCGGTTACCACGATGACTCGGACGAGGTGAGCACGCCGGGGTGGGGGCCCGAGGATCCCCGCGCCGGCACACGGGACGACCTCGGCACGCAGGACCCTCTGTGCCCCGAGTGATGCCGCCTTCTCTCCCCCCCCCCTCCCCAGGACCTCCTGGAGTAGCGGCACGGCCGCGCCGTGGCCCGGGGATGTCGCAGCGCTGCCCGGCGCCTCCAGCCTCGCGGGCAGGCCCCTCCGCGCCGCCTGCCCCACGTCTCGCGC
The DNA here is from genome assembly GCF_003343005.1 of Rhea americana. Taxonomy (NCBI): domain Eukaryota; kingdom Metazoa; phylum Chordata; class Aves; order Rheiformes; family Rheidae; genus Rhea; species Rhea americana. The sequence goes on from NW_028186703.1 coordinate 134,662, forward strand.
CTCGCTGGCCTGCTCCTGGCCCGTCTGCCTCGGGCAGCACCGGCTCTGCCACCCCGAGGGAGGCTTCGCTGCTGGGGTGGGGGGGGGACGCAGGCAGGATTTTAACTTAACTCTATTTTAATGATATTTCTTTCCA
>NW_028186703.1:134972-136524 GCF_003343005.1 Rhea americana
TGGAAGGACCCTTCACTAAGTGCTAGAGTTACTAGATGCAACTCCCCCGCGGGGAGCAGCGCCCCTAACCCCGCTCTAACAGGGGAAGCTCGCGGCGGCGTTCCGGCAGCCAGGAGAGAGGCTTTCCTGCGGCGCCCCTTCCCCGCTGCTGCCCCCCCGCCCCGTTTCTTCTCCAAAGCAATACGAGCCGGGCCGCCGGCGCTGCTCGCCGCGCGGGGCAGGCACCCAGCCGTCCCCGTGGCCGGGGCCGAGGGAAATGCAGCAATATTGGATTCGAGCTTGAAGATACCTTAACGAGAGGCCGGTGGGGCTCAGTCCCGAGCAGGAGCGGAGGCAGCCAGGGAGGAGCTGCAGAGACCGGCTGAGAGCAGCACCCTCCCTCCCCCATGGCGGGTAGGTCCCTGTCGCCCTTTGCTGGCAGCTCCCCCCTCTTCTCTCCACTGCTTTGAACCTGCCAGGTTTTGGTCCCAGCACTGTTACAGTCTCCTTACACTGGAAATCCCTGCGTGGGAGGCTGCTGCACCCGCTCTGCGGCCCTGCACCCTGCTCCCGGCCGCGGCTGGGGCCGTGCGCGGTGCCCTGCGCCGGGACGTGGGCGCAGCCGCCCTTGACGCCTCCCCGGCGCGGCTCTGCCCCGCTCGAGCCCGGCGCAATGTAGCTTGTGCTCTCGGCACGGCCAGCCGGGGGGCTGGTGGTGGTGGTGGTGATGGTGGTGGTGGGGAGTCTGCGGGACCCGTGGGAGGTGCAGGCAGAGCCCCTGCCCCTCCGGAGCTGTGCAAAAACCCGCTTCCGTGCCGGCGCGGCGTTGCACGGCGCGGTGCGGCATTGCACAGCGCGGCACGGCGTGATGCACCGTCCCCTGCTCCCGGCGCGGCACCAGGCAGCTCGGGCCCTGGGGACGGAGTGTAACCCCCTAACGAAAAGCCATAGCCCGGCTCCGCGGGACCGGCCGCGGCCAGGCCTGGCCCAGGGGAGGGCGACCGAGGCCTGTGTAGAGTCCTGTAAATAAACCTGGATGTGTTATAACTTTGTACTGGTATTTTTCTGTATATTTGCAATGTTTGGGTTAGAAATAAAGCCAAAATGGACTTTGTGTGACCTGATGATCTGTGTGGGCGGAGGGGGGGGGGGAGGCGGCACAGGGGAACCAGCCCCTTGCAGAGGCGGTGCCGGAGGGGTCCCGGGCCCTGGGGGGGACCCGGCGGGCGCCTCGGCACAGCAGCGGCATGGGGAGGGATGCGCTGCAGCGGGAGAAAGGAAACAAAAAAATCAGTAGCAAAAAAGACTAAATTTATTCCAGTTTAAGGCAACTCAATACGGACCAGCTCACAGCAGACAGGCACGTGAAATACCGGGGCGACGGACTGTCCATGCAAGTAAAAAAACTGCTGGGGGAGGGAGGYGAGAAAGGCCCCGCGGTCCTGCGGCCGTCCTGGCTAACGGCAGCGTGGGCGCCTCCGTCCCTGAGGGGCCGCGGGAAAGCCGGGGTTTTTTATTTTGGGGTGGGGTGGGGGGTAGTGCAGGGAGGGTTCAACACCGCAGGGCAGCGGGG
>NW_028186704.1:0-15490 GCF_003343005.1 Rhea americana
GGGCTGCGAGGGGTCCGGGCTGCGAGGGGTCTGCACTGTGAGGGGTCTGCGCTGCGAGGCGTCTGGGCTCTGAGGGGTCTGCGCTGCAAGGGGTCCGGGCTGTGAGGGGTCTGCGCTGCGAGGAGTCTGGGCTGCGAGGCGTCTGGGCTCTGACGGGTCTGTGCTGCAAGGGGTCCGGGCTGCCAGGGGTCGGGGCTGTGAAGGGTCTGCGCTGTGAGGTGTCCGGGCTGTGAGGGGTCCGGGCTTTGAGGGGTCTGGGCTGTGAAGGGTCTGCGCTGTTAGGGGTCCGGGCTGCGAGGGGTCTTTGCTGCAAGGGGTCCGGGCTGCGAGGGGTCTGGGCTGTGAGGCATCTGCGCTGTGAGGGGTCTGGGCTGTGAGAGGTCCGGGCTGCGAGGGGTCWGSGCTGTGAGGGGTCTTTGCTGCAAGGGGTCCGGGCTGCGAGGGGTCTGGGATGTGAGGGGTCTGCGCTGTGAGGGGTCTCGGCTGCGAGGGGTCAGGGCTGCGAGGGGTCTGTGCTGCTAGGGGTCCGGGCTGYGAGGGGTCTGGGCTGCGAGGGGTCYGGGCTGCGAGGGGTCCAGGCTGCAAGGGGTCCGGACTGCGAGGGGCCCGGGCAGCGCAGACGCGGGGCTGAGGGGCAGCTCGCGCGTTGCACCCTCCTGCCCGGGGCAGAGACCCGACAGCGGCGCAGACAGCCGCGCTGGGCCAGCACATGGTAGCGGGTCCCCTGCGTCCCCCGGGGGTCTGCACCCGTCTTGGTGCAGCAGCCCCCGCGATACAGTGCACGTGGGGCTGTGCACCCCGGTCTGCCTCTGAGCTCAGCTGCAGACGCGCCCGAGACGGGTGACGCAGAGAGGCCGTGCAGCGCACGGCCACGTCGGCCGCCGCGCAGAGCTGGCCCGGGTTGTGCAGCACCTTGCACACGCGCGAGCTGCCACGCCAGCCCGCGTGGCAGTGGCCCACGGCGCCGCCCGGCCCACCCTTGCCTTGCCATGCCCGGGAGACCTGCCCGCTCGTGCCCCGTGGGCGCTCTCGCAGCGCCGTGGCAGCCCGACCCGTTGGCCACGGCTGCTGCACTTGGGACTCGGCTTTGGTTATTTTTGGAGACCATTTACAGGCGCACAGCACGACCTGCCAGAGGCCCAAATGTTCTTCATTCTTAACGTCTGCGCATCTGCGGGGAATTCGGTATGTCAGGTCTGTTTAGTTTGAAAAGGATTTTTTTATATATCTCTGACCTTTCCATTCTGCTAATATTACCTTTCTCGGTACACCTAACACACACACGCAGCTGCGAGGCCAATAATGGGACAAAGACAAAACCTATTTTATCTTAAAACCTTTCTCAAATATTAGGACACTTTAGGAGTGAATTCTTTGTATTTGAATTTCAGATTGTTATTAAAAGGTTATCTGTCTAGGCTCCCAAAAGGAGTGAAAAGAGAAGTATAGACCACGGCAAACACAAGGTGCTTGACCTACATCCCTGGCGTCTCTTACAACCAGATCTGTAGCCAGAGGCGGTTGCAGAAGGAGTATGAAAGACTGGGTGTCCTGTGTCCCCTTTCCCTTGGAAAGAAATTGTATTTTCTCTTCTACAAGTGAGTGCACAGAAATTGGTTATTTTGCTGTCATTCCTCCCGCCGCTGGAAATGGGACCGCTTTCCTTACCGGGGGTCCAGCGGCCCTTTGAGGGGGCCGCAGAGCGACAACACCAGGGCTTCGACGGTGACGCGGAGGGATGCACGGGTGTGGACGGGTTGTCCCTCCGCCCCATGCAGCATGGCCACGGCCACCCTGCGGGGCCGAGCGCAGCCCTCGCAGCCGTCCCACCAGCCCCAGGGCCCGGCAAGGCGGGGAAAATGACCCAGATTCATCTGGGAAATGAACTGGAGGCACTGCAGTTTTCTTCTCTGACTCCCTGGATTCTGCTTTGAAGGAGAAAATTTATCTGGAGCACTAATGTAACTATTAGCAAAATAATCTGAACTTTGTATCCCCCACAGATGTGTCCTTTAATGTGATTTGGCAGAAGCCTTTATCCATTTTGTTTATTTTATATTCTCAGATCCTGCTATTCTGCATTCACAGACTCTAATACGATGGTGTTGATACGGATGCACTGCATTACAAGCGGCAGTCTGGCCACGGCCTGGCTGGCATTGCCACCGCACTGCGTGACACATTGATATTCAAGGTCAAGCACAATATTTCCTGTTTAAAGTGACTGACACTCTTTCAGTTAAAATGCAGAGCAATTCCTGATGAATGCAATCGGGCCATAACTGGAGGAGCTTCTTTCTCAAAACACCGCCTGCTTATTACATTTACATACTGCCACTGTTAACAAAATGAACGGGGCCCTTTATACGCACAGAAATGTCTCTTTATCAAGCAACTTCAGAATTACTCATCTCACCAAGATTTGTCCCACACATGATGTGCTCCTCTCACGTAATGTCGGGCATTTTCCAAATGCTCATAAAAGTCGAGGTATAAGCATCAAATAGCAGACCTTATGGCTAGAGGCCAAATTTGTCTCCACAGAACCCAGCAGGGACCAGATCTTCTTACACGGTGCTATGATTGAGGTCACCAAGTGCCATCACATATGTTTCTTTTTTGTTTTCTTGGATATCGTTTAGTCTCAGTTATTCAAGCACAGGTTAAGCAAATAGTAAAGTAAATGAGTATTATTATCAGACAGCTTGGCTGCTGGTGTAACATTGCTGATATTCCCAGGCAAAACAGTTACAGGAAGAGAGAACAGATCAGAAACTTAAGGGTATAAAAGATCACAAAAATAAATAGTTCAAAAACAACATTAGAGTGCCAAGAAATCGAGAGTCTTAGATAAACTTGAAAAAAACATCAAACCTGTCCAGGAAAGAAAATGCGCTGTGAAGGCACAGAGGTGACGTGAGCTTTGCTCTGCTGAGCAGTTACAGCCGGGCTCTGAGCCTTACGGCAGTGTCCAGCCACGGCTCGCGAAGCAGTGCGCAGCATCGGGGCAGCGCCGCAAGCCCGTGGGGAGGGAGCACTCTGCAGTGAGAGTGACGGAGCGCTGGGGCAGGCCGCCCAGAGAGCTTGTGGAGTCTCCTTCTCTGGCGATATTCAAAAGATGTCTGGACACCATCCTGGGCAATGTGCTCTAGGTGACCCTGCTTGAGCAGGGGGGTTGGACTAGATGATCTCCAGAGGTCCCTTCCAACCACAACCCTTCTGTGATTCTGCTCTCCATCCTCCTCCTCACCCTTGCCAGTCTCTGCTAGCATCATCTCAGCCACAGTTCAGGGACCAGGCGTCATGGGGGTCCCAGACCCTTCCAGGAATAGTTTCACTTTGGCCAGGCCATTTTCTGAAAGTGCTAGACTCAGCTGTGCTAGAAGTGAGCTGAGCACAGGTCAGGCAATCAGCAGCAGCGTTCTTGGTTTAACCATGGACCCAGTCTGTCTCCTCGCACCTGCACCGAGTTACCCTGAGGTCTGGGAAGAAAAAACAGCAGACTTCTCGTGTCAGATACACTCTCTGCATGGAAGTTACAAGCAGCACATTGGCACATCAATGCTTGTGTGTACGTGGCCAAAAGCACCCAAGAAATAGTAATCTCTTTTGTTAATGTTTATCATAAACTCCCAAGGCAATTAATTTTTCTACTTTATAGTATAATCTTAAGAATTAATATCATTATTGTGTTTAATAATGAAGTGGCAACCTGAACCTGCCACAGTGTGGCAGCCCATCTGGATCCCACCGTGGCAATCACCATCCTAGACCTTTCCTGCTTACCTGGCCCAAAGTCAGTTCTGGCAGGAGATCAACCATCTGCAGAACAACAGGAGGTGGCAAGGTGGTTTAAACCCCAAAGGTTGCCAGTGGCTTTGTGCCACAGCCCCAAGGATAAAACCAAGCCAGCAGCAGAAGATAAAGTACAGTGAAACAAGACGGCAGCAGTGCCCTGATCAGCTCCTGCACAGTGTTTTGGCACTCCTGAATGTGTGGTGCTTTGGATCTGTTCAGATAGGAGATGGGTTGTCCCCTACTTACAAAGGAGAATAGATTCGTCAAAAGATGACAATCATAGATGCAACAGATAAAAATAAGGCAACTCTAGGGAGAGCTGTATCATCTAACAGACACTACAAATAAAGTCAGTTTTTGTTGCGATCATGTAGCCCATCAGTCATGATGCAAAAATGTTGTATCACAGAGAAGCAAGTGGAACAGTGCACCGGAGAATCCACACGCTGCCTCCCATAACTCACCTCCCTCAGRATAGGACTGCATCAGGGCAACATAGCAGCCCTGAAACTGATGAGATCTGCTCTTGACTCAGCATCAGGCCCTCTCAAAACATCAAACAGGTGGCAGTTTCACTAAGAGGTGACAGGATGGCAGAGGTACATCTAGCACTCACAGCTCAGGTGCCATGCTGTGTCCTCTGGAAGTGTATGTCTCTCCACTGACCTTGAAGCTACAAGGCTGCACAGCGGATATCTTCAGGGCATGTACTGCATGCGCGGAAGTGCCTCCCTTCCCTGGCGCTCAAGAAGGACTGTGTAGCTGCGCTATTTACGGTGGCTGCCAAAGCACTAGGGCCTCTGTATAGATGCGAGCCGTATCCAAGTGATGTTGCCAGGGAGAAATATCTCTTACTCTAGGGCTCTTAGATGAAACTCTTCTCTTTCAAAATTCCCAGATCCATATGGTCACTCTGAAACTATGACATATGGCTTCAGTAATGCCTCACATCAGCCATCCAAAGCGTATATGGTACAGACGGTGCTTCTGTTTCTGGGCACGAAGAACTGCTGAGGAGCAAACCTCCAACCCTCACAGGGAGCAGAACCGCCCGCAGTCCTCTGCACATTGAACCTGGCAGAGCACTTAGATGCATCCTACCGTCCCTTGAGACTCTCTCCTGCACATTTCCCTGAAAAGTGCAGTATTTTGTGCCTGTATGAGCCTGAAGCTGATGGCACCATTGAAACTTATTTATCTAAGCCGTACAGACATCTAAGCCACCAGTTGGAAAACACAGAAGTTGAAGACGGATGATGATTTCGAAAATATGGTTCAAAGTAACACCCTTGTCGTRATACCTGGCACCCTCAGAGGTAACAGGTTTTATCCACATCTGCCATAGGTATGTGTATGCCTTTACTAGGAGAAGAGATAGGGAACTAACTACCTGGAAGAAAAGTGTTTTCTCAAGCTTAAGTGAGCTATTTTCCATTGCTTAGGTTTGCCAGTACAGAGGAATCTGAGACTGAGAAACAAAGACAAATCTCATGGACTGTGAGGAGCCTTTATCGTCCATGTAGCCTCCGAGCAGCATTGCAATGAAGAAAAAATGGTTTTGTCTACAGGGCTGGACAGGACTGGAGATCTAGCTTATGTTTAAAGCTCCAGCAYACATTTCCTCTGTGGACTTGTTTTTAATCTTTTATCTTCCGCATCTCTGTCTTCCTAATGAAGAGACCAACATCACAGGAGACACTGATTTCTGGTGCCCATTGATACCACATAGGAGTAATAATGTTACTGTGATTTACACACTCATTCTGACTACAGCTTTAAATACCAGACCTAGTCTTGAAAAATAAGACACACAGTTCACCACCTCGAGTGCTCATATACCTTTGTCATGATGGCAGCTGTGCACTCCAGCACTGACTGCTACCAACTCACCTCATCAAAAGGGAGGTGGGATGTATGGTGCAGAAGACCCAGCTTGCAGAGAGCTGTGAACCATCAGCTCCCCCAGGCATCTTGTCACCTCGCCAAAAGCTTCTTGCACCTCTCTGGTGAGGGCTTTGGCAAGAGTAAAGCAAACTGAAAAAGACTCCCACCAGTCAGAAAGGCTGCAGCAAAAGTACCTGAAGGGAGGGTGTCAAGGGGAYGGRCACAAACTCTTTTCAGTTGTCCCGTGTGACRGGACAAGAGGCAATGGGCAGAAAYTGAAGCACAGGAAGTTCCACCTGACCGTGAGGGGGAATTTCTTCCCTGTGAGAGTGACGGAGCCCTGGASCAGGTTGCCCAGAGAGGTTGCGAAGTCTCCTTSTCTGGAGATCTTCAAAGCCCACCTGGATGCAACCCTGTCTAATGTGCTCTAGGTGACCCTGCTGAGCRGGGGGGTGCACTAGATGATCTCTGGAGGTCCCTTCCAACCTTACTGWTTCTGTGATTCTATGAAAAGAAGCCCAGAGCACACAGCTGGTACACTTCGAATGACACTCTCCTCTGTGTTCATAGTGAGCTGTTCATATAGAGCACGTTGCCCTGGACTCTGTCCAGATGGCTTTGAATATCTCCAGAGGAGATTCCACAACCTCTCCAGGCAACCTGCCCCAGTGCTGTCACTCTCACAGGGAAGAAGTTTTTCCTCATGTTCAGATGGAATTTCCTGTGTTTCCGTTTGTGCCCGTTGCCTCTTGTCCCGTGGCTGGGCACCACTGAAAAGAGCCTGGCCCCATCCCTGTGATATCCTCCCTCTCAGTCTTCTCTTCTCCACGCTAAAGAGGCCCAGCTCTCGCATCCATTCCTCCTAGGGCAGGTGCTCCAGCCCTCTGATCATCTTTGTAGCCCTACGCTGGACTCTCTCCAGCAGCTCCATGTCTCTCCTGGACTGGGCAGCCCAGAACTGGACRCAGTACTCGAGATGAGGCCTCCCMAGGGCTGAGKAGAGGGGCAGGATCACCTCCCTCGACCTGCTGGCAACGCTCTTCCTAATGCAGCCCAGGAGACCATTGGCCTTCCTGGCCACAAGGGCACATTGCTGGCTTAATGTCATCTTAATGTTCTCTTCCTCACCTCCGCAAAAAAATGAAACCCAACCCAGGTCATCAAGATATTACTGTTCGATAATGATGAAATATTTCCTTCTGTTAGTATTTTTAAAAAACTTTCTACTCCCTCATTTACTCTTGGACARTTTTCAAAATTAACCTTTTTTCTCCCCACTTTAAAAAGTCTATATATATTGTTCCAATTATTTCTTATTTTGTTGTGGTTTTTTTTCCTAGTTCTTAGGGGAACAGAAAGGAAAAAAGGACATTGTTTGTCAAATACAATCAAATATTTACATACTTTGATCCTTCCCTCTCCTTATCTCTTCCCCCAAAAAGCCCCAAATTATTTTCACAAATATACCGTTCCCTAGAAAAAATGAACTCGGTTGTAATCATATTAGCTATCCAGATACTGGTTGCAGAGCAGACTAAAAATGTTGACTCAYACATTTAGAAATACGATCATGGAAAGCGACATTCTGTCTGAAAGTTGTGCCTATGAATAGATCTTTGCTATCTACCRAGATGGATAATAAGATTCATGAGAAAAGTTACACAGGACAAAAACCATGTACACTCCAAAGAAACCTTTGACTCCCGGCAGTGTGGCAAGAGACACAGAAATTTTTACTGTGGACGATGGCAAACATAACTGTGCAGAAACTGCTCCTAACTCAGGGGCTGCTGCCAGAGTGCAGGGGCTCGTACCAGGAGYCCCTCCTGCTGGCAGCACCCACCAGCCACAGCAAGGCAGCAGCCACTCTGGGGGTAAAATCCCAACACATACCCAGAACACACATTAGAAACCCCCTTTGGAAATCGCTTCCCCAAAGAATTACATGTGTGTGCTGCTGCCAGCATGATATGGGTAAATTAATGGTGTTTTTGAGGCTGATCAGAAAAGATAAAGACATCKTTCATGGCTGGGACAGAGCAGGTGCAGGCAGTTTTAAAAGTGCTTCCTTCAGCTGCTCCCCCAGGGAAGGTGCCACCGCCATAACTTCCTCTAAAGGGAGCCTCTCCTGAGAAATACACACTGCAGGGTGAGTGTGAGTGTAYGGACTGGTATCTAACACAACTTCAGAGTGTCAGCTGGACACAAAACAGAATCAGCTCAAGTAGCAATTTCTGTGATGAGACCATCTAGCCAACCAAGACTGAACTGCGGCCACTGACAAAAGCCACGGAACTGTCATCAGCCATTTCATGCAACTGCTGACCTGGGAGATACCTGGCCTGATGAGCTCATGGTCCAGAAAACCACCCCACAAGCTCCAAGCTGACATCAGCAAGGACCTGATATAGAGGAACAGCAAATTCAAGTGGACTCTCTCCACATCATAGAAACATCAGCGATTGAAATGGTTATGATTCCTCCCAGGATTATCAAATGTTGGCTTTCTGCTCCTTTCTAAACAGAAGAGTGAATCAAAGAGAACAGTCTAACTTGCACCAACTTGGTGCTTGAGGAGAGGAGAAAAGAGGAGACAAGAGGACAGGACAGGACACTGCAGTAAATTTCAAAGACTAGTTACAAAGGAATCCTTGATGAGATGTTTTAAATTAAAAAAGCATTGCTGTCCAGCTAGCACTTAACATCCTGAAAGCAAATAACGGAAATATTATTGAGATGAAAGCCAGGTAAATCTGAATGCAATACAAAACCAAAATGAGACACAACAGGCAATATAAGGAGTCCCTTGGAAGCATGCACTGAAAATAATAGATAAATCAGGACCTACACTAAGCCCCAAGGAAATGTCAGTACTTAGACTTTCAGTAACTGAAAACATAGCCTTTCAGACGAGTGAGACTCAAGCCAGACAGGCCCATTAACAACCCCAAACATTAAGGCCTACACTTCCAGTACTGTCAGGTCATTTTGAGTGCCCTGCCTGTTGGGGGTCCAATTTAAGCGACCTTTAATGGGATTTCAAAGGCAAGGCATGCAGCATTGCCTGAGACTACTTGGTGTGCAGTCTGAGGCATCTGAAATGACTTCGAAATCACTTTTGAAAGYGAAGGTGTGTACCTTGAGTCATATTCCACTGCACTGTTTTTCACACACACAGAAAACAACCTTTGAGTATGTCAGTGAATATACGTGTGAAAATTAATGAAACTGAAGTGTTAGAAGATAATGAAGCCACATAGTAAAGTACCCAACAGGGAGGAAAGTGGTACCTGCCTGCTGCTGCAGAGGAGCCAGTAGCATCCCGGCCTTCCTCAGGAATGTGATTTCATGCAGAAGGATGTATGAGATGGAGTAACATYTCCAGTAATCTGGTTAGCCCATGACATATCCTCAACCCCGTTTTGTGCCCAAGAGCATAGTGTAATGTCTAGGTATGGATTTTTTTGTAAAATTGAAGAGAAGTAGAAACAGTTTACAAATATATATGCTTAAATGCTAATGCTGGGTCTAGCATGGAGACCCCTGCAGCTTGGCTCAAGCGTATAATGTTGGGTGAGAATGTGGAGTGGAAAGGTAAGAAGACAGGGAGATCCAGTCTTGCAGAGTTCCTCTGACTCTAGTAACGAGAAAAAGGATTAAGACTGTGATCCTGCCTTTGGACATGGGTAAAGGAAATCAAACTGAGACTGCCCAATAAAGTGAAAAGCAATATTGTCTGCAGTGTGCACACAGGTCAGCATTGCTGTCCAAGGTCCAGCAGTGGKTTCAGAGTGGATGTGTTCAGTACTTGCCCAAATTGCCTTTGAGTTTCATACTTCAGTCCCTTTCTGCTGAAATATATCCATTCTCTGACATGCATCTCATCCCTTTAAATGCTACCACTCGAGAGCTAAAGCAGAAACTTCTTTTCAGAGCAAAGAAGGCTGCTTTCCAGTTATGGCACACAGATGCAGCTACTCATMCAGGCAACTTAGTGCTTCAAGTATYAGAAGAACACAGAAGAGTGAGTACTATTGGTATGAATGGTATCCTGCTGCTTTTGGCTGGCACTGTGTGCATTACCGGCTACTCTGACAGGCTGCTGAGCTCAGGAGCAGGAAGCAGAACAGTTCCAAATGTATTTGGGGGGGAAAAAAAACTGCTCACTGGGAAAGTCAACTACTGCATTTTTTTCTGTTTCACTCTGAGTGGCTACAAATGGAATTTCATGGCTTTCTCTATTAACCTACTTTTTTTTCATCTGAGGTGCAGGGTGCTAGCTATTTGCACATGATGAGTCTCTTCAGAAACAAAGCTGCAATTCAAATATTTTATATGTAGGTAGCATTAATGCCTGGATGTTTGCAAAGACCTGGCAAAACAGACAGAATGGCAAGAGCTGTATTTTTCTGTGTACTAAAAAAATAGCATAATTGGCTAGCTGCAGAGCTCAGAAGATCTACTGTACAAATATTAAAGTCAAACATTCAGAGAATGGAAGATTTCAAAATACATGTAACCTTTAAAAACCTAAATCATCCAGACAGTAAAATAACAAATCCACGAACAGAAGTGCAGGTGATTCCTAGCATTTCTGGAAGAGAACGAAAAGCACTTTGCTCATATTCATCAGGATTCACCAATAACAGGTAGCTAAAAGCTCAAAGCTCCAGAAGTCTAATCAACAGGAATTTAGCAGGCAAAGATACTGTGATCTCAGAATTAAGTGCAGTTTTATACCTTAGAAAAATAAATGTAGCATCTTTGTAAGCAAAAACTAAGCAGCTTCACTCCTACTGGGTCTCACTGCAAAGTTGCCTTCCCACTTTTTTAAATTCTCTCTAGCTTTGATCTGCCTTCTCCCTCAATTTGTTACCAAATTTGTTTTTACCACGTGAACTTCATTTTCGGTCCTCTCCACCAGGATTGACTGCAAGGAACTATTCTAACACTGTCCAGCCTGTCTGCCATTTACTTTCTTTAAGATACTGTCATTATCTTGCTAAATGGCTTGTATTTAAACTCAAGAATTCATGCCATACTAACCCAYAAAGAGTGAGAATAATTTTGTGTGTCTTTCACAGAGACATCATCTCATTGCCTGCCTCTTTTTTGAATTAAAGAACCACCTAGAAATAGTAGCAGTCAGAGATCATTCTCCTATCATAACCATTTAGATTCTAACTGCAGTCTCATTCTGTATGTTACAACATTGCAGCTTCAGTCCTATACATTATATGCAAATTCAGCCATTAATTTTCTGGCTCCTTAACTGCAGTGACACTGTACCAAGCTAAGGTTGTAAGCAGATACATGCGTACAAGTCTCTGAAGTCTTTCTAGCTGCTTTGCATCAGTGAAATCCTCAGCAGCCTCCAACGACTCCCGATTTATTCTGAGTCTCAGCAGCCACAAGAGACCACAGCCCAGTGTCTACTAGCCCAAAAGCTTATCAGCCAYAGTTCCTGTCCTTCTCCTGTCCTCTCCATTTTTCCTATTGTGGTAGCAATACCACAAAATCTGGGGCTTGTAGACTTGGCTGCAGTTGGAGAGCCAAGCTACAATCACGCATCACAGTACTGCACTGGTCATAYGAACCAGAAAAACTAGTCCAAAAGACTTTACTGGAAAATACACACCTAATGAACCCCAACTAGCTGGAAAATCACAACCAGTATAAAATTACCTACTTCTCACAAACTGCTTAAAAGACTTGGGTAACAAGAGAGTGTCAAATATTTACAATTAAATGTAAATATATAATTAAATAAAAATATGCTTTAAATATTGGGTGTGGTACATTGGAACAAAATGTGTTATTTGGGTTTTTTATGGAAGCAATATGATTTTCTGCATTAGTATCATGACTTCTTTGTGTAGCTGAAGTGAGAAGTAATTTACACATATTTGAACTTCTAAAACTTCATGAACTATTACTTTTCTCTTTCCTTTTCTGTATCTGTCTTATATGGAAGCTTCTGTAAAATCTGCAAAAGGACTCAGTGCATCACAGAAGCTGTACGAAAAAAATATGTGACTATAAACTCTGGAAAAAAGTCACCAGCAAGACACTGTGATTTGTTAGTCTCCCTTCTATTGATTGCACTTCCTGATCATATTTTCCCAGGTATCATTTTTAATCTTTGTCACTTTTTTTTTTTGAAATTGCCAGACAGATTTAATACACAAAGGAGTAATAGTCTACTTCTTTTTAATCAATCTAAATAGTATGGTATGAAAACCTATTCCAGGGGAAACAGAGAACATTTTGCTAGGCAAGAAGCTATCAAACACTTCAGTGGGCAGATCCCTCTTTTCTAAATACCTTTGTTCTACATCTTTTTCATTTAGATCTTAATTATACAACCGAAATTCAGAAACGTCATAGCTACCTTTGTGTTTGCTCCTGTGTATTTTCCTTTTCCATGTCTGTCTTAGTAATTACTTATGAATACTATGTCTGCACAGAGGGGCATAGTGACAAATTGTGTAATTGCCAGGGACACCCAGGGAATAGTCTTATTCTGGACTTACACTGATATTCCTAGTGTTAAAGGACAACTAGGTGAGTCGAGTTGAGTAGGCAAAGCAGCCAGACGTAATGCTAGCTACAGACCCCCGAAAAACAAATATGCCATGGGGCACGCGGCTTGGATGGACAAAGTTCTTCCCAGAACTTCTCAGTTCTTCTCTATTTATGTGCAGGGGGTGCAGGCTGCTACGCCGCACTCTCTCCAGCATTGCTGCTACGGGCTCCTAGTAAGACAGTTGTCTTCACAATCCTTAATCGGGACTATGGCCAGTTGGGTTTTGAATCCCTCCAAGGCTGGTGATTCCAAAACTTCTCTGGGAAACTTGTTTCAGTGTTTGACCACCCTCACAGTACAAAAAGGGTTTTCTTCATTTACATAGAATTTCCTGCGTTTGTGCCCATAGCCTCTTGTCCTGCCACTGGATACCACCGAGAAGAGGCTGCCTCTGTCTCACTCCCTCCCACCAGGTATTATACATGGTGATAAGATCCTCCTGAGTCTTCTCTTCTTGAGACTAAGCAATCCTAGCTCCCTCAGCTTCTCCTTTTATGCCAGAATTCCCCAAACGCTTCTTAATACAAGCCATAGATATATGGTTAATGCAGAAAAACAGCTTTAATACTGATTTTCTCTTTTGAGCATTAAAGACTATCAAAAAAAAAAAATCTAACGTGAAATAACGTAAACTTAGAGTAACTCTTGCGTAGTCAGTAAATATTGGTGTCACTGAAAGAATAATCRGGTTAGAAGATCAAGGATTTTACAAAGATAATGCCTTTTTAGTGTCCTTGGAGCTTTCTTTCTGGTGTCTATTTGCCACTTTCACCCATTCATGATTCAGTGACAGGTTTCTTTGTGATCTGATGCCAGTTCTGGCATTCTTGGTTATTCCTTTCCAACCATTTGCCAACAGAAAGTCTTCAACAACTTCTGTCAATGAGGAAATATTTTTCCAGTGTTCCTTCAGACAAATGGCTCCTTTTTATTTATGCTAGCAGAATTTCACTGTGATCTTTTTCTCCTGCTCCCGTCCCCAATCTGCAGGAATTAATTCTAGGCAGTCAATGAGCTTTGGGCAAGGACGTATTTGCATGATTGTTACTTTAGATGTATGGACTCATTCAAATGCAGAGCTGGAATAAACTTCCAGAGATCATTTGGTCAAGMCTTCTGCATGGAAAGAGGATAATTTCTAACAAGTTATTGGTCTGTTTGTGAAACCATGCAATGAACTGGATTTGGGAGAAAATGCAGTTTCAAAATACTCCCCTCTCCATGCTTTTTTCTTCTTCTTCCTTAGGATTATTTTTACAGCTCAAGGTTTAGTTCACTGCAGAGTCATACAGTATGYATGACACTGCAAAAGCAGGAGGATGGGCAGCATAATGGGCAAAACTCCTTCATCTAGCATTGCTGCTGAGAGGAACATGCACAAAATCACCGCCTAATCAAGCCAGTTCCTTCATCATTTTCTCCAAGATCACTTTTTTTTTTTTTTTTTTTTAACAAATATCAGTTCCTGTGTGACAAAGAACTAAGAGAAGACTATAATAACTACCTGTATGTATAAACTTCCTCTGTCCTACCCTGGAGGAACCAAACTGCTGCCAGCAATTTTTCTGATTATCACAAACTTATTCTTTGAAGAGACTGCACTGCTGCCAAATAAAAGTATAGCTTTTCTACAATTTTGTGAGTTTCCCTTTTCAAGGGCTGTTTGGTGTAAGTTTGCTGCTGAAATTAGGTGATCTTGATCCCTCTCAAAGTTAATGGGRTAAGTTGCTGTTTCCTAGCTTCAAATGCTTTTCAAGGTAGATCACTCTCCAGAGGGATGTATCTGGTCTGCTAGCAAAATTGAGGACTTAGTATCTAATGAGGGWAATGTGAGTTCTCCGAGCTATCTTGCAAACATCAGGTGCAAGAACACGTCTCAAGCATTAAATGGAAGCAGCCTATGCTGTTACGGAATGAGATTTGACAACTGACAATCCACTGAGAGAGCCTAAGAACAAGTGACTGGTCCCCTAGAACTGGGGCTTATAACAACAAAAGATTGGGAGATAAATAGGCTTTGCAATAGCATAGGTAAATTAACATAGAATTACAAGTTCCAGGGTATGAGGTTTCTGAATACTGCCACTTGATCATTATGGAACGTGCTGCTGAGTCAGCTTGAGCCACTGACCTGCTGAGAAGCAAATAAGAATACCTCTTATTTTTCCTTTGGGGGGGAGCACATTCAGAGGAAAGCTCTACAGAGGGCTCCATGAAGCCTTTAAAGACAACAGTGAGATGTCCACTTACAAAAAAGCTTTTTAGTTTGACGAATCAGTATGTAGTGAAATGAGGTAAAGAGAAAATTATCTGCCCTACGGAAGGATTTCTTATGCTTTTATGATAGCTCTGGCTAGCTAYCCATTCTTCAGGATCTGAAATTCTTTTCACGACTGCTCAAAAAGGTGTAACATCAGCGGAGAATCTCTTGATTTTCTCACCTTGGATTAAAACAAATCATGCTAAAAAACTATCCTGGCAGTCACCAAGACAACAAAGTGGTCTAAGCGTGTGTAAGGTGGTAACGCTGTTCAAAGGCAGAATTACAGGCTGAGGATGAAAATTACCATTTACATGTTGTGGTAGTAGCCCAAAGCCTCTGAGGGAAACTAATGATGAGGTATTCTTCTAAGAAACGAGTATCAAGGAATAGTAAAGATTCTGTACAGCTAGATCCAAATCTTCCATGTGAAGATTTCTGATAAGCTCTAAGGGGAGACTGACACCCACCCCGCCCGCCACACTGCAGAGGAGCGAGGGGCACGCACGGCTGTGCTGCGCACCGCTGGACACCGAGCTGCTTCACCCTCAGCGCGGCCGCCCCGCCCAACGGCCAACGGCCAACGGACGCCGGGCGCGAGCCGCCCGGCCCGGCCCCGGCGCGCGCCCGCGTCGCTTTCCCGCCCCGGCCCCGGCCCGCCAATGAGCTGCGCCCACGCGGCGACAGCTGCAGGCGGGGCTGCCCCGCGGCTGCCTGGTCCGAGAGGTACGGTGTGCGAGGCCGCTGCCGCCATTCCGCTGCTCCGCAGGTGGGGCTGGCTCACTCTCCGGTCTCGCGGGGCCTCCGCGCCGGCTGAGAGCCGCGTCGGACAGCAAGTTGGCCGGACATCTCCAGGGGCAGGCGGCCAGGGGCCTCGTTGTCAAGGCCCCCGCCGCGGTGCGTTCTGGGAGTTGTAGTCCGGAGGCTGCGGCGCCCCTGCAGTGTGAGCGGCGCGACGGAGG
>NW_028186704.1:15710-30318 GCF_003343005.1 Rhea americana
GGCGCGCCGGGCTCCCGCCGCTTCCCCGCGTGGCGCGGTGCGCTGGGGCCGCGCCCGCTCGCGGCTCCGCGGCAGCGCGGGGCTCGGTGCCTCCTGTGCTGAGGCGCCGGGGCGAAGCCTGTGCGAGACAGGTGCTTTCGCCTTGGGTTTTTGCGTGATCCCGCGAAAGGCCGCAGAGACGAGAGCTTGGGCACGCGGGAGCGCGTGGCCGCGTGTTGCCGTGAGCTGCAGCCTGCRCTTTTCCCAGCGTGTGCAGTCTGCAGCGTGCGCTGGGTTGGTCCGACAGCTGCTTTTTCATCCTGATCTTCCCGATCACAGAACCATAGGATCAGTAAGGTTGGCAGGGACCTCTGGAGATCATCTAGTCCAACCTCCCCACTCAGCAGGGTCACCTAGAGCATGTCAGACAGGGTTGCATCCAGGCGGGCCTTGAAGAGCTCCAGAGAAGGAGACTCCACAACCTCTCTGCGCAACCTGGTCCAGRGCTCCGTCACTCTCACAGGGAAGAAATTCCCCCTCACGGTCAGGCGGAACTTCCTGTGCTTCAATTTCTGCCCATTGCCTCTTGTCCTGTCACACGGGACAACTGAAAAGAGTTTGTCCCCGTCCCCTTGACACCCTCCCTTCAGGTACTTGTACACATTGATCAGATCCCCTCTCAGGCTTCCCCAGGCTGAAGAGGCCGAGCTGTCGCCATTCCTCATAGGGCAGATGCTCCACTCCTCTGATCATCTACACTGGACTCTCCAGTAGCTCCATGTCTCTCTTGGACTGGTCAGCCCAGAACAGGACACAGTACTCGAGATGAGGCCTCCCCAGGGCTGAGGAGAGGGGCAGGATCACCTCCCTCGACCTGCTTGCGACACTCTTCCTAATGCACCTCAGGACACCATTGGCCTTCTTGGCTACAAGGGCACATTGCTGGTTCGTGTTCAATCTCTCATCTACTGGGACTCCCAGGTCCGCGCCACTGATGACGACCCTCTGAGCTCTGCCTTTCAGCCAGTTCTCAATCCACCTCRCTGTCCCCTCATCTACCCCACACTTCCAGAGTTTGTCTAGGAGGATGTTATGGGAGACAGTGTCAAAAGCCTTGCTGAAGTCAAGGGACACAATATCCACTGCTCTCCCCTCATCTACACAGCCAGGCAATCCATCCTCGAAGGCTATCAGATTGGTTAAGCAGGATTTCCGCTTGGTGAATCCATGCTGACTACTCCTGATCACCTTCTTRTCCTCCATATGTCTGGAGATGACATCCAGAAGGAGCTATTCCATCACCCTTCGAGCGATGGAGGTGAGGCTGACCGGCCTATAGTTGCCTGGGTCCTCCTTCTTGCCCTTTCTGAAGACTGGAGTGACATTGGCTTTCTTCCAGTCCTCAGGCACCTCTCCAGCTCTCCAGGACCTTTCAAAGATGATGGAGAGCGGCCTGGAAACAACATCTGCCAGCTCCCTCAGTACCGTGTTGGTGCATCCCATCTGGGCCCATGGATTTGAGGATGCCTAGCCTGCCCAGAAGGTCTCTAATCCTATCCTCCTCGACAGTCTTCCCTTCTCCGGACTTTCTCCCTCACGTCCAGGCTGCAGGATTCCTTAAGGCTGCCCTTAGCAGTGAAGACTGAAGCACAGAAGGCATTCAGTAATTCTGCCTTCTCTGTACCCCCTGTCACCAGGGTCCCTGCCCCATTCAGTAGTGGGCCCACATTTTCCCCAGTCCTCCTCTTGCTACTGATGTATTTGARGAARCCSTTCCTGTTGTCCTTGACATCCCTTGCCAGACTCAATTCCAGCTGGGCCTTAGCCTTCCTCGTCCCATCTCTGCCTACTCTGACTGCATTCCTGTAATCCTCCCAAGCAGCCTGTCCCCTCTTCCACAGTCTGTGTACTTTCCTCTTGTGTTGGAGTTTTACCAGGAGCTCCTTGCTCATCCATGCACGTCTCCTGCCCCTTTTGCTGGACTTCATTCTGCTTGGGATGCACTGCTCTTGAACTTGGAGGAAGTGATGTTGGAATATTCACCAGCTCTCCTGGAGCCCCCTTCCTTCTAGGACCTTAATCCGTGAGACTCCTCCAAGTAGGTCTCCGAAGAGCCCAAAGCCCACTCTCGTGAAGGCCAGGGTTGCAGTCCTGCTTACTGCCTTTCCTGCAGGATCCTGAACTCAACTATCTCATGGTCTCTGTAGCCAAGGCTGCCCCCTACCTTCAGATCTGCAATCAGTCCTTTGTTGGTTAGGACAAGGTCCGGCAGGACACCCTTCCTCCTAGGCTCCTCCACCACCTGTATCAAGAAGTTGTCATCAATGCACTGCAGGAGCCTCCTGGACTGCTTGTGCCTTGCTGTGTTGTCCCTCGAGCAGGTGTCAGGGTGGCTGAAGTCCCCCATGAGAACCAGGGCCTGTGATCTTGAGGCTACCTCCAGCTGTTTATAGAAGGCCTCATCGACTTCCTGGTCAGGTGGCCTGTAGTAGACACCCACAACAGCGTCCCCCATGTTAGCCTGCCCTTTAAACCTCACCCATAAGCTCTCGACTGCCTCCTCCTCCTCCATCCCTAGGCAGAGCTTGATGCATTCCAGTTGCTCTCTCACATAAAGAGCAACTCCACTCTCTCTCTATAAGGCCCGTAAAGAGCAACTACCCTCTCTCTATAACTCTACCCTTCCTACCTGGTTTGAAGCCCTCCTTACCAGGCTGGCCAACCTGTTGGCAAAGACACATGTGCCCTGCTTAGTGAGATGAATCCCATCTCTCCCCACCAGTTGCTGATCTTCAAACAATGTCCAGCTCTCTGATGGTCTGGCATTCACCTGCTTCTGTTGCAAAAGCAGGGGCCGTTCTGCTCATTCAGAGCTGAGAAACCGCAGCTTCCTGCAGAGACTGTTTCTGATCTCCACCTCAGCTTAAGAAACCATGTTTTTTACATTCTGGTCAGTAATTAATTTTATTTTAGAGGTATACTATGTGGAAGCAAACTGGTATTTCTGAATACTTGTAGCTCAAAATAGATATCTTAATTTTATCTTTACTAAATGGTTATGTGAATAAATAGTTGGAAAGAAGAATATGAGACTTAGTGACAAACTCCCTGATTTCCAAGCTGTGAAAGTTCCTTAGTTGCTTTTTAATATCTATAATAACCATTTTCCACAAAAAAAAGGCCGGAGAGGAGATTTTTGAGGCCAAATTTAAAAGCTTGTCCACTGATAACTTATGTGAATCATATCGCTGAAAACCCCAGCAAATAGATCTTTGAACTAGGATGATGACCTCAGAATTTCCAATTCCATGTTTTAGGTAGATGATTCACATGATGAACAGAGATGGAGAGAGCCATTTTGCACCAGAGCATCTCTTCATATTGCCAAGGCAATAAAAAAAATAAAAGAGGTGATAGGAAGAAAGTGTACCCATTACTGTAAGGGCTGGTAAAGCAGTTGAATTTGGGTGCAGGAAGTGAATTGAAGAAATTGATAAAAGATTTTGCACGCAGTAAGTTCCTGTCTGAATGTAAAAGAAAATGGCACTCTCATTCTCCTTCTTTCCCCTCAACGCTTCTCTGTAAACAAAGAAAACTATTCAAACTACAGAGGCTCTTGCTGATTCTGGTTTTAGTAGTAGTCTACATTATTTCCGTGTATATTTTGAATACTTACCATCTCAAGTAGGACTCAGGGATGTGTAATCAAAAATAGATTTTATCATTTGCCATAAAGTTTCACATATTTTAGAAGTCTTTGCCAGTGGGAAGTTCGCTAGCTTCTAGCACCAGCAAACGTAATATTCCATAGGTGTCATAAGCCAAGACTGAGGTACACTTAAGAGTTAAAATTTCATGCCAGTGTTCCCAGTTGTTTTGCTGTATCTGTGAAGCTTCTGCTGGAATGTAAGTAAGCAAGCCTGGATTGTGCTTCAGGGTTGCACTGTACACAAAGGTTGAAATTCTATGTTTTGCATACAGCACAGTGACTTTTTTAAACACTTTTCTTGTTTGTGTCTTACAGCTGTATTACCAAGTCTTAAATTTTGCTATGATAGTATCTTCTGCCCTTATGATATGGAAAGGGCTGATTGTCATTACTGGAAGTGAAAGTCCTATCGTTGTGGTGCTCAGGTAAGTCAATGTAAAGGCTTTTTTGTTATTGTCCAAGTAGTGGTTTGTCTTTTTTTCTCCTCCCTTTCCCCTTTGGATAGACTTGGAGTTTAGAATATCATATACCTAAAATAGTGCTCAAACAGTTATTTTCTTTTAGCTCTATTTTGGGGCATCTAGCAAAGGCCGCTTTCATAGCCTCAATCTAGTTTTCATTGAAGTCAATAGAAGCAGTAGGTATGTGAAACCTTTGCAAATCTAGGTCTGTCCCCTTATTGTATAGATATCAACTACCCAAGATTGCGTACTGCTATCTGTGTGGGGATTAGGATTCCAAAAAATAAGTTCTGCTTTAATAGAAATAGGTGTGAAACTTCTCTTGTCTTTGAAAAAATAAGCTTTAAATAAGCATAGTGCACTTGCTGAAGACACCAAACACTTTCAGGTCTATCTGTTAATTTCTTGTTTGCCTTGTGTACATTTATTTTAGAATTGTATTATGGTAAAACTCACTTTATGAGTTAATTATACATACCCGTTGCTTCTTTCTCAGTGATATCTTACTTTTGGTATTTAAAGACTCAGTCCTACAGGCCCCTGAGTGCTAATCAAATACACAGTTAAGCAGAAAGGTATGTGGGAGGTTCAGCCATACTGAGATTCAATGTGTGTCAATAGGGAACAATAGGGAATGCAGGATTAATAATATTTTAATGGGAATTGTTTGTTCACATAATTAGTAATGGGATTTGGAGTCCTATCTTAAAAGTTGCTAGCAAAAGATATTATGGCTAGCATTGAAAGAAGGCATGAATTTTCAGATCATGAGCAGTAATCACGGACATAAGTATCAGTCGTGTTTGTGTAAGGCAAGCTCTTTCTATATAGAGCAGCACTTGCTCTTCTGTGAAACATCTTTTGGCTTTTCACTAATGAATTGGTTAACCTAACCAGAATGGCTCATTTTGTTCCTTCCATCATAGCAACAATATCAATACTTTTCTATGTAGCTCATTTATTTTATTTCTTTTGTTGAGGCAGTCCACAGGCTGTCTCAACCTGGGTCTTACTAAGGTTTGGATTGTGTATCAAATGTCTGTATGCTGCTATTGAATGGGTGAAGCTACAGATTTCAATTAAAATCCTGAGTTTATCTGTAAGGATGAAACGCTCATTGCTTTTGTGGTTTATTCTTTCATTTACCATAATACCGATTGTCTTTCCCTTTCTGTTTGTTTGCAGTGGCAGCATGGAACCAGCTTTTCACAGGGGAGACCTGTTGTTCTTAACAAATTTCCATGATGACCCAATCAGAGCTGGTGAAATAGTTGTTTTTAAAGTTGAAGGCAGAGACATTCCAATAGTTCACAGAGTAATCAAAATTCATGAGAAGTAATGCAACTTAGTATTTTCATTGCTCCTAAATATAGTTTCCTTTAATGTGATTTTTCATTTACATTTTAATTTGGTAGTATCKTATCAGAAAGGCAAGTGAGGATACAAAGTAGGATAAAATAAGCAGGTGAACCTATACCAAAGAGGGAAGTCTAGTAACACAAGCTATACACATTTTTTTTTGCAATCAGTGGGAATGTGTATGGGAGCAGAGTCCACTTCCATAGTGATTGTTGTAGAGTTGGGAGTTTGCTTATGACAAATAACTCCATCTAAAAACAAATCTCTAAAAGGACCTGAAGATTCAGAATTAGACCTGTATATGAAACCTGACAAGTATGTGCCCTTTGCTAATGGCAGCTTTCTGTAAAGCAGAGATTTGATTCAATCTTATTCTTCTTACATGTATTAGTCACGATACCCACAATAATTCATACTCAAAAGCAACAGGCAGATTGTTTTTACTTTTTTTGCATATGCTTGATATGATAAACAGTTCCTTCCCAGACAAAAGAGAGGCAATTCTTTTTCCACTCCTGTGTATTGAAAATGTAACTTGAATGTGGCAAGCACTGATTTTTTTGTTCCTCAGGAAGTTCTAGCAATGAACTAAAGGTGTTTATCTTTCAGGTGATGTCTATCCTTCAGCACTTTTTAAAAACAAATATGTATGTCCAAGTAGTGCCTGTTTAGTTTTTTTTTTCATTTAAATACCTAATCAGTCTTCAGAAAAACTACTTTTTTTCTTGATATCCTTAATTGCAGTTAGCAGATTATGGAGCAAAATCATTTTGAAGACATAATTAATTTATTTAAATGATAGTGTTGAACCTGAGTCATATATGCATCAACTGTACATATGCCTAGTACTTGATAGGGATGGAAACATGGCAGGTCTAACAGCAATTGTTAAATTACATAATGTTCAGAATGAAATGTAAAGTATTTTTTCCATTTGTAACAGTAGGGAAAAGCTATGATTTGGGCGTGTTCAGGATTTAAAACGTCTATTTCTACAAAAGGAATTTTGAGCCTTCTTAATGGCTGGGAGAGGTCAGGACTTCAGTTTTGTGTCTTTGGGGGAGCAGCCTGGTGTTCCTGAGCACCATGAGCGTTTGTTCCTGTGCGAGGAAGAGTGCCACCTGCTGAACCGTTTCAGCCTCTTAGGTTTCTCCATATAGTCCAGTAAAAAAAGCCCACAAAAATGTTTTGTCCACATGATATCATTTAAAGACCAAGCACTTTTTTTTTGTATTTACCACATTAATAGGTATCAACTATAACTGAGGTTTTGCCAGGAACTCACTATATTGTTTAACAGATAAACAGGAAACGCCCTAAAGTTGTAGTGTAGTCTTACTGACAAAATACTGAATTTGACACAGTGATATGCAGTGCACTTAAATCTTCAGGATTTCTCTGCATCAAGCTTTATTTTGATGACAAAATCTATTATGAGTTCAGCAAGTATATTAAACTTAGAAGAAAATTACTTAAAGCAATATTTTGTTGTATATAATTCCATTCCTAAAGGAAGATTTAGGGTATACCTTGTATTTGCTGAAGTTTGTTGCTGAAATTCAGATAAATTCATTCTTTAATGTGTGATGACATCACTGGATCTTACTCAACAATTCATATTAAAGCTAAACCCCAAACTTTTCTCACTCATTTGGATGTTAGGTAATCAATGTTTGTTTGTTTGTTTTTCTCAGTATTTCATTTCTGTTCTGTTGAAAATACAGGGTTGGGGGGAGTTTTCCTCGTCTGTACATACTGCTTTGTTGACAGAGTTTCGTGCCTGCTCTGGATAGAAAATACTCTTCCGGTGTTCAGAGTGTAATTACTTACATCGAATGATAATCTGGGAGTGTGTTTAAAAAAACACCTCTTGTTAAAATCTGTTGACTCTGTCTGTAAAGTCTGTAATGTTAATGGTATTTGCTAAATAAGCAGGACTGAAAGTGAATGTTATCTAATCTTGTAGTACTTTTCATCCTCTTTGTGCTCTGTAGATGTTAATTGAGATTTTTAAATTAAGTGGAAGTTAGTTATCACCTCATTGCCTTCTAGAGAAAATGGGGACATCAAATTTCTGACTAAAGGTGATAATAATGAAGTCGATGATAGAGGCTTATACAAAGAAGGTCAGAACTGGTTAGAGAAGAAAGACGTTGTTGGAAGAGCAAGAGGGTAAGTAGTGCAATGTGTCTGTGTTCTTTGTAAGAAATATATAAAGAAAATTTCAAATCATTTTTTTCAGTGTTATTACAAATTAGATTTTGTTTGGTAATCATCTAATTACCATTTTCTTCAAGAAATTCAGAAATAGTTTACCTGGGAATGTTGCTTTCTGTAGTCCTCTCACTAATTTGGAGAGTGGGGGTTAGTTTTTTAAAACACAGTGAATTTCAACATAAATAGTTCACCAGTAAATAAAAAAATTAGCCAAATCATCCTTGTACCAGAAATTACTAGGAAATTATTTTTACATCCCACAAGAATTTTTTACAGGGTTCGAGCTTTTTGCCCCGTCCTAGTTACCGTCCTATTTCTCCTTTCAAATATGTATTAGTAGCAAGCATAAATGATGTGATTGCTTTACACTGTTCTTATTTTGAACACTTTTGCTTAGAGCCTTTTGCAAAGTGTGTTTTGGACTTTGAGAGACTTAGCAATGCCATCAGAAACTTGATGCAAATTCTGTTGTATCCATTAGGCTAAGATTAATGTCACAGGCCAATCCTAGTGGAAAGTAGGACTTCTTTATATCAAGTGATATACTTGCTTGTGTTTTTTCTTGCCTAATTTAAGAGTGATACAAATTGTCACAGATTTAGGGTAAACTCTAGGGTAAAAGTACCAAATATTTCTTTTTAAAGAATATTTATTTGCTTGGGTTTTTTTTCTTGTTTCTGTTCCTGYGTTCAAGTTAAATAAAAAGAAATGAAACAAGTGCCTCTGCAAGCCTTTAATTGTGGTAGGTTAGATGAAACCCAACTAAGTTATGCTTCRTACTAGGTTGAAACCGTTACTACATTAGATGATGTGGATTTTATAGCTCCAGAACAGGAGGAGACGCTGAAGGACTAATTCCAGTTTCCCCTGTGTTGCAGTATGCTAGGCTGTTGTTGCTACCCCTCGTTATGATGACATTGCCTCTTCTGTGGTGCTTATGTATTTCTAGTGCTATAAATAATATGCATCAAGGCGAAGTGTTTACTTGATGGGAGGAGAGTGGAATCTGAGATCTTGCTCCCTAGCTTACGTTGTCAAGCACACATGCTCTTTAAAGGTCTTGCAGTCTCTCTGAATGTTTATTTCTCTGAAATCAATTATCTAAACTAATGAAATTTGAGTAGAGCTGAAGCATCTTCATATAATTTTTGAGAGTTAATTTTATGTTGATCTGTTTTGTCAATTACAGATTTTTGCCTTATGTTGGTATGGTAACTATAATAATGAATGACTATCCAAAATTTAAGGTATGTATATGAACATTTGAATATTGAAATATAAAACTATAAAATAACAAGCTAATAAGAAAAGAATCTTGCATATAAGAAGAATACATAGGTTAATAAATTTACTTCCAGCTCAGTTGCCTAATGTAAAATTAGTTGGGTTTTGGGCTTCCAAAATAAAAAGCTTGTCTATTATCTCGTGTAACTTAGTATTTTAGAACATTTGAAAGCATTTTATTTATCAGCATAACATGAGCTAAGAGTATACAGTTGTGATTCCTGTTTATAATAAATATGACCACATTAACATATTCCTGTAATTTTGCAATTGTGTACTCATGTAGAAGGTGTAATATTGGAGGGGACACATTTTTAAGCAATGTGTAATATCAGAGTTTTCATGAGGAGAATTTAAAATCAGTCCTTATTTTCTTTTGCAGTATGCTCTTCTGGCAGTAATGGGAGCATATGTACTACTGAAACGTGAATCCTAAATAAAAAAAATTTAAAAAGAAGAGAGTGCGCCACTTTTCCAAGAATGAAGTTAAATATACTGGGAAAATATATATATATTTCAGAYGTTTTAATTTCTATATACAGTTACAAAACTGCAAACTTTTGTCTTGTCTAAATAAACTGTACAGCTAATGAGTAAAGTTTCTGACTGATTAATTATGTAATTGCCTGTTTACCAACTTAAGTAGTTACTGCTTTCAGGTAGCTATTTGCAAATGGAAAGCATAACTGCCACGTGCTGAAGTAACTTATGACACTCCTGGACCTGCTGAAGACAGTGCTCTGAAACTGCAGGCTGAAGGGAGGGTTGGGAGGTTTTTTAGGTTTGGGTGGKTTTTTTTAGCAGTACTGTAACTGAACCAGCTTGCTCCCTGCTGTTTGTTCAGTTATTTTGATTGATTATTTTTAACGTCTGTGAGCTCCCTGCTCTTTTCACTACCCCAGGGACACAACATACAGGCTGGAACAGATAGTGAGTTGTAGGAATTTAGTCACACTTACACCTGAGGGAAGTTGCTTCAATATGCCCTGAGAAAAGTAGACGGGAAAGAGACCTTTATTCTGATTGAGAGCTGAGAATTGGAGCCTTTGAGGTTTTCTCTTTGCATCTGAAACTTGCCCCCTTGTGGCCTAGGGACARCAACCTAAACCTTGCAACCTGATTTTAGGATTATGGACTGTCCAYGTTTCTAGAATTCAGGCCATTAACCTTTCTGCCTTCACGTTCCCAGCTGCAGCACAGAGCTACTAAAAACATTTTATGGGGATTTACTAACATCTGAAAATTACTAAATGAACAGCACGATAGTATACTTAGGTAATGTTACTACCAATAAGGAAAAACATCATCCATATTCCAGTCCTGAGAATGTATTGTTCTCTCCTGTCATATGATGCTTGAAGAGTGTTAAACATAACATAACATTGATTTTTTTTCATTTTAAAATTTGACCTAATAACTGTTTTATGTTAAATTCTGGACTTTTCTCTGCTTGGTTTCAAATGTCAATATTGTACCTTCAGCAAAGCAGAAATTGTTTTCCTTGCTTGCTTTGAGTTTGTAGCCTTGATAAGGAACAGCATGAGGCTTTTTTCCTGTGGAGTTTTGTTTCTTCTATAAACCCTCACCTACATAAAAATATAATATTTTACAATAATGGCACCCCTTCTGTTGGAACTACCAGTGCTGAAAGGCAGACAACTGCTGAATTTTTCCAAGTACTATTACATCTTTTGTCTCTTACTAAGCAGTTTTCACAACAAACTGTATTATAAAAATGACTTATTTGGTGTCAAATTGGTTAGAAATAAAATTGAGTATAATAAATGGCATGTCATAATAATTTAGATATTCTTAATGCAATCTTCCTGGAAGGGTACCGTCACAGTTAAGAAAAAATAATTTAATTTTTGGAGGCAGTGTATGAGTAGTAAGATTTTTATTTTCTTTTTATTGCTGAAATTGGAATTTATCTCTCTCCTCCCCGTGTGCACTCKCCCTCTACCCCTCTTGCAATCACCATCAGCTCTAATTTTGAGAGGGRGATTTTGGACATAACTCAGATGACAGATCCAGCACATGATCACGGAAATTTTCTTTTGTTGAGGAAACGTGGATTGGTGATGAGGAGGAAAGGTAACATCTAAATATGTGGGTTCACGCTCAGAAAAAAGGGTTTTAGTTCTTGGGTATGATATGTGATGTCTTGATTTGTCACGAAGAGCTTAAAAACTTACGTAGAGTTGGCTCGCAAACTGGAGTGGCACACAGCCGTCAGTGCTGCCGGATCTGCGCGCCCTGGAGACGCTGCCTGGCGGTGCCGGCCCGCTCCGACCTCCGGGTCTTTGCCGGGCGCAGGGATACGCGCTGGCTGCATCCAACAGCAGCTTCGGTCAGCCCCATACGAAACTTGCTCAAGGATACAGGTCGTCTGTGTTTTCCTCTGTGGTACACAGTAGCTTTTTTCAGCTGGTTAGACTGGATGCCSTAACGCTTGCTCTTTCCGCATAAATATGAAAAGTTGCTGCCTGTGTAGTTTCCCGTCAAGGTTTAGGAGTTATTCCACCAGCTGMAACTGCTGTAAACGCATCTGTTGAAACCCRAGTTTTGGTTTCTTGGGTATTCCTYAATGTGGCACAGACCTAAGGATTGCCTGGTTTCTTTCCTCCGTGTTAGAAGGTTAATCCCGTAAATGGGTAATTCTTTTGATATTGTACTGAATTTGGATATTTTTGAGTCACACTTTTTCATCTTCCCTTGGGTCTTCTGCATGTGTTAGTAAAGGAGTCGCGCTGACAGTAAGGCTACTGAAATGCAGGCTCGAACCACCTTTGGGCATTTGGAGTCTCTGCTGATGCTGAGATCAACCCGTCTGTGCCAAGATCAGACTGAGGGGAACAGAACTTTTCCAAGTGACTCCTTTCCTTTCTGATGTTTTCTTTTGGGTGCAGGAAAGAAGTATTGTGTAATGATGACTTATTCCTGGCTCCTTGCTTTAGGAGCCAGGAATCAGTGTCAGTAAATCATCATTTTGTTGGCGATGACTGTGAGAACTCGAGCTCAGACGGGCTATTCCGCGCATTTGGAGGACGCCATAAMATGAAGCGGTGGTTTGCGGGATCCCAGCTAAACACCATGCATTAGAGGAGACTGTCTGGAGTCTCTGCAGTTACACCTGTAAGGGACAACATTACTAGTTGCAAGGCTAGGGAGCCAAAGGACACCGTGGTCGCATATTTGTTGTTTTCTACATTAGAAGAAAGTATAAAGTGCAAAAAAATCGCCCAGAGTKGTATAGATCTGTATGCAAAAGCTTCAGCTCTGGCGTAGGCAGTGCCCGGCAGAGCCGGGCTGAGGCTGGGTGGTGGCCAGCAGAAGCGCCCGCGCCGCGCCGCGGTACCGCTCCTGGGAGGTGAGCGCTGCCCRGGCAAAACGAGCAGTGTCACAAGGTGCAGCTGGTCCTACGCAGGGTAAACGCCGTTTGGGGGGTCTGTGAATCACATCATTGTTTTAAAGTTTCTTGTCGTACTCGTATTTGTGTTGATCACTAGCAAGTTTACCYTTTCTGTGAATAAATTGCATCGGTTTGTTCTCCACCGACGGCTTTGCTCCGGCCCGTTTTACTGGCTGCCTGCGACGGGCTAGAGACTACTCGTGACCTAAGGGGCTGGGCTGCCCTCGACGCTGTTTTTGACTTGGATCCGCATAATTGTCTGAGCTGCTTTAAGCAAACCATTTCCATTTCTTGTAACAGTGTTGCTTGTTTGTTACCTTGCAGGAGAAGTGGGGGAGGGAAGAAGTGCAAAAAATGTTGCTGGAGATCAAAATTTCTGATATAAACCCTTTCCTTCTGCTAAAGAAAAGTATGGAATCCTTTAGTTCTCAAGCCGGTAACAGAGATAAATTGGCTTTGATAGTGAAATGTGTATCAGGAGGAAGTTGTCTTTCTACTGTGAGTAAATGGCACTGTACAACGCTTGAATGATTTAATGCCTGTTAAATATTATTATAGCTGTGGAGATAATGCTGTTTCCTATTTGAAATGTTTT
Source organism: Rhea americana (assembly GCF_003343005.1). NCBI lineage: Eukaryota > Metazoa > Chordata > Aves > Rheiformes > Rheidae > Rhea > Rhea americana. Next base: position 28,727 of record NW_028186704.1, read on the forward strand.
GTAACTGAATATTATGAGCTTTTCCTACTAGTCTTGCTGAGAACMAGTTTGCAGCTGACCTCACGTGATCCAGCTGAACCGATCTATCAGCTGAGATGGGACAATCCTACTGCAGACAACTTACTTTGCCRTGTCTCTCTGCCAGCTCTCATGTTCGCTGGAGGCAACACAACCTGCAAACCTAACCAGAGGCCAGCAGCTCTTGTGGAGCAGGCTCAGGAAAGCACCCGAAAAGAGCTAGGAGCAGGGCAGAGGCAARGAACGGAGGCAGGTTGAGCCTTTGGGGACAGCAATCTGCTAATTCGCCCAACTGTAGCATGCAACTTCGTGTTTACCACCTGTGTGCTTCAGGAACAAGTACGTTCTTCCTGCAGTACATATGTGGTGGAGGAGACATCTCAGAGACCCAAGGAGAGATGTCAGTACTGCATCTGCTATGGACTTGGGAAGCCAAATGGCACGGCAGCGTGTTCCCTTAGGGCAGGAATCTTCCAATAACACCATGCGGTGAACGTCAAGACTCTGGGATTGATCAGACCGTGATGGAGCTGACGCTGAACGCGCCACGTTCCCCAGTCTCTGCCTGTCGCCGCCGAGGCTCTTCGGGCTGCTGCTGCTGCTGAGTGCGATGTGCATGTGCACGTCCCCGTTGGCAGCGCTCCCGCAGCCTCGGCCTTCCCAAAGGCTCCAGCTGGCCGAGCACGGGACCTTCCACCCTCTGCGGGAGAGGAGAGCGAGGCAAGCGTCTCGCGTGCAAAACTGCAGGCGCAAAAGTGTGGTGCAGCCCACCTGAGCCCTTCTCTGCACATGCCCAGCTCTTCAGCCAGCATCTCCCACCACCAGTCACTGAAATTCTAGTTTGTGGCAATAARCAGGCATGAAATGAAACAATCTGAGGGTCTGGGGTGTCTTCCAAATCCAGGACCGTCCCCAGGTTGAATCTTTCACTTCGGTAATCATGACAACTTTTAAACTGTAGTAGACAAAGTCTTTTTTTCTTAGTGGAGAGGAAACAATCTTAACCTATTACAATCGGTTAATCACACCTCTCTTTCTCAGAAGCAGAGAAAAGCAGACATGCACAAATGTATTGCATGTGCTTGTTGCAGGAGATATGCTTTCCAGTTCAGCATAATGTGAATAGTCCCGCTTTTTGTAAGTCATACTTGTATTACTCCGAATGTTAACGTTACCACCCAGCAAGGAATGGTTTTAGCACTCACCTCTTCCTTAACGTACCGGAGAAAAGATGATTCAGCTCTTTGCCAGCCCTTTATGTTAATCCCACGTTTTTCCAAATCTCTGTGTCGCTGATGTAGAAATCCAAGGCCACTGCTGACAGTTTCCTGGAAGGCAAAAGAGGAAAGGTGCACGCATCCGCCAGAGCTCTGCTCAGTGCTGGGGTGATTTTAAGACCTCGTCTGTCAATAACGGCTTTGTGCTATTTTCAGCGTTTAACTGATTTTGTTACTCTGGTGCGAAAGGCGTGTTAAGATTCRAGAGAACAGTAAAAGGCCGGACGCCGTCGATGGAGCGAAGCGTTGGACGGGTTTGCCCCGACCTGGCTAGCGCCACGCGCTCGGACGTCGGTG
>NW_028186704.1:30921-31998 GCF_003343005.1 Rhea americana
CCGCCTCCCTGCTTGTTTGGTCGAGATAGCGAACAGCAGCGATGAAAAGGAGGCTTTCCTCTACGCACATACACTTTATCAATGTTTTCTGCAGCTCTTGTGGCCCACAGCAAACAAGACGTAAGCCACCTACATGATAAAAACTTCAACGTGTTTCTCTGCTGCACAGCTTGGCTTAAATGAGAATAAACCATCTCTTCCGTGCCGTCATTCACACCTACATGCATCGCTTTTGTACATAGACCCAAATTTGCCTTTCTTCCACGTGTGTGGCCACAGCATCAGCAGAAATTCTGTGTACGTGGTAAATACATATATTCTTTATCTTTATGCGGATACATAAAATCTAATCTAAAAAGCCAAATGGGGCTTTGTCTGAATTTTGAGGGTATTTGAAATGCCAGCCCTTCYGTGGGATTAGGTTTTATGAATAAAGAGCAGAGCGGACAAAGCTGCGTTCATTTTGTGGTTACATTAGGACTTTAGGTTCTAGTTCTGTGCAAACCACGCTGCACGCGCGCAGCGCAGTGACGCCCGGCCCGGGGCCGCGGCAGCCCTTGCCGCCGTGCGGAGGCGACAGCCGCAGAGACCAGCYGCGGCTGGAGGCGCCCCGGGTGCCGCAGCCCTGGACCCCCGGCGACGGGGTCCGTGCCACGGAGCCGGGGCGCCCGGGGCTGCTCCGGCTGCTCAGCTCGGCACAGCTCGGCATGGTGTGCCATGGCACGGCACAGCACGGTGCAGCGTGGCATGGCATGGTGCAGCACGGCGTGGTGCGGCATGGCACGGCATAGCACGGTGCAACGTGGCATGGCATGGTGCAGCACGGCATGGTGCGGCACGGCACAGCATAGCACGGTGCAACGTGGCATGGCACGGTGCAGCACGGCGTGGTGCAGCACGGCACGGCATAGCACGGTGCAACGTGGCATGGCATGGTGCAGCACGGCGTGGTGCGGCACAGCACGGCATAGCACGGTGCAATGTGGCGTGGCATGGTGCAGCACGGTGTGGTGCGGCACGGCACGGCATGGCACGGCACAGCACGGTGCAGCGTGGCATGGCATGGTGCAGCACGGC
>NW_028186704.1:34454-37360 GCF_003343005.1 Rhea americana
CAGAGCGGGAGCAGTCAGCGTGCCGCACACCGCGCGTTTCGGAGCGGCGGAGGCTCGGCGCGCAGGGACGCCAGCGCACCCCTCGTGCGACCCTCCCTCGGAGGCGCCCGTGTGTCCGCTCCCTCCTGGCGCGGCCGGCTCGGCGTCTGCGGGTTCCTGCAAGGCGCAGGATTACAGAGCTTAACAGSGTCCGTTCCTGCTGAAGAGGAGGGGAACGGCCTTGCACCGAAAACACGCGCTGCGGGGAGGAGGCGCTGGTGGTGAGAGCCGGTAGAAGAGCAAAGGAAGGAATAAAAAAGATAAATAGGCCAGTAGAGTTGCTTTACTTCAGAAAAATCCTTTTTCTGAAGAAAAAATTGCTGTTCTTCCAGAAAAATAAAAAAATCCTCAAATCCTCCAACTGATTTTTTGTTGGAGGCTTGCTTCTAATAAACCAGATTGAATGTTCAGGGGAGTTAAACAGRGTTTTGTACTTGTTTTATGACAAAAACCATGAAAATATCTGTTTTTTCCAAGCAAAAAAAATGTCCCTTCACTTGAAAAGCCAATGCTAATTAGAAAGAAAATTCAACCCCAAATTCGACCAGCTCTGTAACTTAGTATTTTTCACTGTAACTTTAACGCGTAAAGGGCAAAATAAATTAAATTTTTATTAAGTCCACAGTGCAAGATACAAAAGGGAAGTGCACAAGGAACAGTCTCAAATTAAAGTAACCCAAGATGGTGTGAAATGAGATTGAATGTAAAGTCATATGCTTTAGTACAGGAAAGGAACCAAGACCTGGAGCATATATACTAAACATCAGGGAAACATTATTTGTTTGCATAATTTTTGTGGTAAAGAGACCGAGGACTTCCCGGCGGGACCGCGCTGAGCAAGAGCTCGCGGCTGGCGCTGGCCAGCGCGCGGCGGCAGGAGGGTCCGGCCGCTCCGGGCCGCTCGGCGGCGCAGCCCGGCCCGAGGGGACGGAGCCGAAGCGCCGGGAGCAGCCGAGAGGCAGCCGAAACGCTGTCCGGAAGGACGGGTGGGAAACGGCGTCCCCCGGGCTGACGGGGCCGCAGCAGCTGGCGCAGGGCACAGGGCTCCAGGGCACAGAGCCGAGAGCCGGGAACTGCGGATGCAGGAGCCGGGAATTGGGGACGCGGGAGCCGGGAATTGGGGATGCAGGAGCCAGGAACTGCGGATGCAGGAGCTGGGAATTGGGGACACAGGAGCCAGGAATTGGGGATGCAGGAGCCAGGAACTGNGGAATTGGGGATGCAGGAGCCAGGAACTGCGGATGCAGGAGCTGGGAATTGGGGACACAGGAGCCAGGAATTGGGGATGCAGGAGCCAGGAACTGAGGATGCAGGCGCTGGGAATTGCGGACGTGGGAGCCAGGCACTGCAGACGCCGGAGCCGGGAACAGGGGACGCAGGAGCCGGGCGTCCATCCCGCTGACCCCGCGCGAGGCCGCGGGAGCCGCTCCCGGAGGCAGCTCCGGCACCGCCGCCCCGGCAGAGCGGCCCCGACGGGCAGCCCGGCCTCGGAAAGCCTGTCTGGCTTTGGTTTTGTGTTCCCCGAAGCGGAGCGTCCCCTGCACGCTCAGCCCCCGCGCGGAGCAGCCGGAGCTGCCCTCGGCCCCCCAAGCGCGTGCGGCCTGCAGCTCTGCCGCAGGCGGCACAGCGACGCTCCCGACTGAGGCATGAGACTACTATCGTTGATTAAACAAGAATGCATAATTAATAACCAAAATCAAAGAATGAATCACATTAAGCAGTAAAAGAAGACGCGATAAGGTAACACTAAACACGGGACCAATTTAGCCCTTGCAGTAGGGGACACAATTGACTCCCAAGCGACTGTACTAAATAATGTGCTCCGTAAAGCAATTCCGCTAATGCAGGCCACGAGTTTCCGTCGGGAAGGAGGCCTGGGTATACTTCAGCTCCAGTTACACAGGGTCAGCTGAGAGCTGGCAAAGCCCTTACGGGAGCCGTTACCCGTGTGCCTGTCCCCGACCGACACTTCTGCGGACAGCGAAGCCGTCACATCGGCCGTGCCGGCGCCTCGCAGCTCCCTCCCGGGCCTGCTCTCCTCCAGGACAAGCCAGGCTGCGTTGCCATCTCCTACTTACTTGTTCGCCGTCACATCAGTGGGACTTCTTACCTGCTCGAACTGTGCATCCAAGGGTTTCACCTCTTCGCAGCCTTTGCAGTCATCTATTGCCTCCACCATCCATGGCTCGTCCATCCTTTCCTCTTCGCTGTCTCCGTCCTCTTGCTTCATGACAGAATTTTTTTTCTTTCATCAACTCTTAGAAAGTTGGGCAGTTCAGGGGCCTTGGAGCTCCGCAAAGTTTACAGGGTTTCTGTGCAAGACAAGAACTGCCTGTAAATATGTGAATCATGTTAATAAATACCTGTGAAGCAAAGACATGAGATGCTGGAAACTAGATGAAACTCTTTGCACGAGATTGTCTCTTTCAGTGGGCTTCAAATGATGACGTTCTTTGAGTTTTGTCGTTTTACAATTTTTTTACTGGCCCTTTTTTTGTCCAGTGCAAATAAGAATGCTGGCGTAAAATTTGGTTTGTTTATCTCCACTAGCTTTTGTATAATGTGGTCAACTTGTTATTTTAGTCATTTGAGGCCACAAACAACTTCTGTGGACGTGTTCGTGTTTTCTGTATGGGAGAGAGATTCATTTTAACTGCAAAATTCGGAGAGGTCCTCCCTGCAGCAGAAAGGCAGCCGGCGATGGCAGCGCGGCTCCTCCCCGGGCTCGGGGGTGACACCGCGCAGAGGGGCCGCTGCTACCTGCCCTTCTCTCCGCATCGGCCAAGCCCACTCGAGTCTCCTGTCACACCGAGCGGTCGCGCCCAGGCCCGGCCCTCCCGGCTGCTGCCAGTGCCGGAGCCGGAGCC
>NW_028186704.1:39098-46245 GCF_003343005.1 Rhea americana
CCCCCTTGCCGGGGAGTGTTTGCTCGGTGACTCTGTCTCCCGCTGCCGCCTTCCTCCGGGGCTCAGGAGCGCAAACCCAGGGCCGAGCGCGGCTGGGCAGGACCGAGAGCTCCGCGGCGCCCGAGGCACAGCCGCCTCCGTGGGGAGCCCTGGGCTGGCCCGCGGTGCTCAGCCTGGGGGAGGCTCCTGGGCCCTGCCTGAACCCCCCCTCCTCCCAGGAGCCTCATTAGCCTTCCTTCACCCCCAAACATTTACAATTTTGGTTTTAATGACGCCAAAGCGTGGGGTATCAAGGCGCAGCCAGCTTAGCTCCGAGAAAGGCACCGGAACATGGGCTTATACTGGAGATCCCGCACCCCGTGTCAAGGCAGGGGGTACCTCCTCCACCAGCTCCCTGTTCCAGCAGATCTTCCCAGGTGCCCCCCCAAGTCCAGGCAAAGCGCTTGGCTCTCTCTGCCATGCTCTCAACAGTGTTTTCTCTGCCAATTTAGCGTAAGAGACAGAGAAAATTACTTATGTGTGACACAGTGACAAAATCTCCAGTCCTAGGTGTGCTTCAACTTTGGTATCATCTGACCCTTCCCTTCCCTTTCCTTCCCTTCCCTTCCTGTCCTGTCCTGTCCTGTCCTGTCCCTCAGAAGTTTCAGCTGGTTTTTGAACGATCACGCTCACATCTTGTTTAATTTCATGCTGCTGCCATTGTTCTCATAGGACATTTAATGGGCAAAAAGAGCGCTGGAGATTTCGCTTATGTTGATGAAGAAGAAAACAAGATCCCACTTTCAGCGTTACCTGAAAATGTCAAGCAGCTGGAAGACTATCTGCAGTGGGAAGAAATGTCCAAATATTTGCTAAGGCTACTGGAAGGAAATGAAAATAAAAGTGATCATATCTTAAAAGGAGGGCTTAAAAAGAACACCTGGGAGACAGAAGACAGTACCAGCTGGAAGGATGTAAGTTTACSGTAAAAAAGATTCTATATATTTAACATTTCTTTTACAGTAACATATCAGCTTCCTCTAATTTATGGATTGCCCAGAAAATTAGCAAAAGTATGACTAATGAATAAGTCCTCCAGTAAAAGTTAGACCTTACTCATGATTACAAATTTTCCGTCACAGATTATATCTTTCATGAATTCCCTTGCTACTGGGCGTACGCTCGGTAAGTATTAGGCAGATTTCGGTGTCCGTGTTCCATGCAAGTCACTTGGTAGTTGKTTTTTTTTTTTTTTCTTTTCTGGCACTTCATGCTCAGATGACCACATCAACACCAAGTTCTGTATCAACTCAGAGAAACCGAGCTAGTATGAGAAAGACGTGAGCATAGGAGGGCAGGAAGAAGGCAAAGGGTATTGTGTATAAGGTTGCATCACATTAACTGTCTTCTAGTGTTGCCCATCTGGCTGTTGTTATCCTGCGGTTTGGCTTGTCGAGAACTGCAGATCAGGGATGCAGAGCCTTGGGCTGGAGAGTTTCTTCTGTTCCCAGCTCTACCTCTGTCTCATGCAAACCCTTCTTCCTCCTAAGGCATCAGCTTCCTCAGCTGGTGGTGCTGACCACTACCATGGTTATTTTTGGTCTTGCAAAATGAGACTATGGCCACTGGTAAATTTTATATGTGCCTGGGACCCACTTCTTCTTCCTTTAAGTTAATGTGCTTATTCTAAGGACAAGAGGCAATGGGTAGAAACTGAAGCACAGGWAGTTCCTCCTGACCGTGAGGGGGAATTTCTTCCCTGTGAGAGTGACGGAGCCCTGGACCAGGTTGCCCCAAGAGGTTGTGGAGTCTCCTTCTCTGGAGATCTTCAAGGCCCACCTGGATGCAACCCTGTCTACCATGCTGTAGGTGACCGTGCTGAGCAGGGAGGTTGGACTAGATGATCTCCAGAGGTCCCTGCCAACCTTACTGATTCTGTGATTCTGCGATTCACAAAAGAACAAGACTTCAGAACAGATTTACTCCTATTATTTTTGAAACTCCTGTAAAATATACTTGGAAGTGAAATTTTACAAAAAATAATCAGAATATAAATAAATTACCACGCAACTTGCAGCATTTACTAGAAAACTCCTTTCTGTATATTGCATTAGGTACAGTAATGCTGATACAGCTACAGAATTATTTTGGGCAACACTGAAATGGCATAGAAAGATTAATATTCTCCCTTAAAGATGTTAGGTTTGTGATGTGATGCAGTGACTGTTCCTGCACTTACTTCACCCTGGTCTCCCTTCTGAAACACAGGTACAGTGAAGGCCATGAATACTTTGTCATTTACTTGAATATGGATCCAAATTTACCATTAAATAAAGCCACGATTTAAGTCTGTTACCCACTGATGTGAATGCTGTCCATATGTTTCTTTCTGGCTAGGGCTTTATGACAGTGACACTTATAATRACTGTGACTAATGGTATCTAAAAGTAAACTATTTATCTCATCTTTAGTTCTGCAGTGTGCAGCTATGAAATCAAGTTATATGAACAAATTCCATTATGCTATGTAAAAGGAGAAATATTTTGACTTCTAAAAGTATCTAGTAATAAATTGTACTTACTAAAGCTATATGTTCATTCAGTAAGTTGAGTCGCATCCACATATATATATATACTTTTATCCTAAATTAATTGATTCACACTTTCATAGTTGGATATTGACCATATACATGGATAAATTAAGTTATTGCCTTAATTTTCCAGGGTTCTCTGGTGAGTGGTAAAAAAATTCACGTTTTTCATGTACTTAAGATACACGACAACCTGCAAAGCCCTGTTGTATGGTAGAACCTGCGATCTCTGGCATGCAACGATTAGTTTGTCTCCACCCCAAAGTAAAAGATAATCATGAGAGGAATATGTAACTTGTGCTTTCCTGTGGTTGGACACACATACATGATTATATGCAGGTTACTTAAAATACAATGTCTTGTTTTTCCATCGGCTTCAGTTAAGTAAAAGAAAAAAGCATTTCAAAATCAAACGATGCATCTTTTTGAGATTTGCCTTCTAGATGCAGAAGACTTGCAGATCAAAAAGAATATGCTTTACTTTTTAGAGAGCTTTAATAGTTTCCTAAACATTTAAATCACAATAGTTATTATTTTTAATAAAGGAGGCATTATTTATTTATGGAGGTGAGATTCTGGTACACAGTCGTAAAAGAGTGTAAGTAACCTCTGGATTTCGTTCTCCAGATTTTTCTGGATGTGATGGGTTCTGTGTTGCCAAAACTTTGGTTAGGCAACACCTTCATTTAATGTGCTGCTGCRTCACAGCTGACAAAGGTGTCATGTACAGGAGAGATGAACGTAGGTACCTGCCTAGGCAGAAGACGGCCAGGTAGCGTTAACTGATGGTGATGATGGTGATGGTGATACAGTGGATATGATGAGAAAGTTAGTACTTGGCATTAAATTCGTTCCCAGCCATATTGGTTTTGAGTTTGAAACAGGAGCAAGTTCTAGGGGGAATAAGACACCATATTTACAGTGGATTTGTCTATCGGCTTGAGGCATTGAAATGTAAACAAGAAAAGGTGAACTCTGTTGCCAGCTGATGGAATAACTGTCCCGGGACGATTCTGTGATCAGGCGGCTGTAATCCTCATAGTCTCGAGCGTGTCCTTGCAGGGATGCTAGCCACGAAGAGTCTTCTCTGTGTGTGATGTGTATGCTCCTGAACGTAAGTGAAGACAGGCTGTGTTGGAAATAAATGCACTCAGGAGAGCTTTATTTCATGGACTGTGGCAAATTTAGTTGATTTAATTTAAAACTTAAATATTAAATTTAAGATCAGAAGTTACTACCCCCAAAGCTAGAGGCTGCAGAAGGAAATACAGATATGTACCAAATATGCAACCAAATTCAGAGTCTGGCTTGTTAGCGCAAATGCGTTCAGTGCATTATTCACCACTAATGCTCACAGTGTGCTGTACAGCTCTCAAGAATAAAAGAAAAAATTCCTTCTAAAAAACTGACCCGGAGTAGGGAAAGTGCTGCAACGTACAAATAGTCAAGAAAGCCAAAYAGAGATGGGCAAAATAGTTCTCAGACGTGGTGTGGTGCACCTGAGCTGTTTTCTTCTGTTTTCAATTAATACCAAGCGAGGTAAGACCTTGCCTGCTGTTCATTCAGTGAATAAGTTACTGTTAAAGTAGTTAAAAATCAGAAGAAAAATCTTGCTTTTGCAAGTTGGCCTAAGTGTAAAAATAAGTTGGAAATAAACTTCAATTGTTTCTGTGCCTTGCTTTTCTAGCTCTAATGAGACATTATATAAATGAGACGGCAGGCAGAATTACTTGGGAGAATGACTTCTCTCATACTTTGGCAGTCAGTTATTAGGCTAACCAAAACAAATGAGGTATGTTATGGGAAGATTATTAGGAATGTGTTTGTTATGTGAATACACAGAGCAGTTATATATTAGGCTTATTAACTTAGTGAGTGGCTTTTGTCAGGGTTGGTCTATAAATACTATTCATCTCTTTTTTTATTAGATGATGGAGTATCTGCTTCAAGTTGTGAATACGAAAGAAAGCACTCCAAGTTGAAAGGTCTCTCAGCTGCGAAGGAGTGGAATAATTTCTGTAAGAGACTATGTTTCACAAGCCCTCGATTGTATCAGATAAACAACAAGGTTTCTTTTCTGTAAACAAGATTTCCTTTGTGTAAAATATCTAAATATGCATACTCTTGTGTGTTTCAGCATTGACTAAACTCTCTATTTCATTTCCGAAGTTCCATTTTCTCACTTGAACTGCTTTGGTATACACAACTGTCCAGGAAGGGTCTTCCAATTAATTATGACTTACCTGTCTAATCAGTTCATCTCTTAGTTTGAAACTACATGATTTTTCAACATTCACAATAAATAACACTAATAAAAGGCTGAGTCCATGCTTTTATCTGAGTTAACAAAATGGAAATTATCTATGACACAGTTAGTRGCAAAAAGCAATGGAATGATTCATCTCTTCCACTGAAAGTCTTCTCGGTCCTGAATTGCTCCCTGGTCTGTAATTTTTTCTGTGAACTGAAGGTGGCAATATCTTCCAAGGTTTCTGTGGGCCAAGTCCCACGCGCGGCGCGCGGCTGCACGCCGGAAGCAGGGAAATCGGCTGGCCATCGCCTGCMCCCCTGTTGTGCGCAGGGGCGAGGCAGCAGGAGCGGGGAGCAGTGCGTGCCCCCCGCACGCTCGCCCCAGGACGTGGCCAGCCGCCCCCGGCCACCGCGGTTCCTCGGGGGTAGCGGAGGAGCGTTGCCCCCCGGGGAAAAAAACTCGTGGGCTCCGCCGCGTGAGAACCTCCTCTCTCCTCCCGGAGAGCCGCCACTGGGCRCTCAGCGTGAGACCGTAGGGCTGGGCAGCAGCTAAGCACGAGAGCCCGGGACACGACCCCCTCGCGACGGACAGGCCAGGAGGCAGGGGCAGCTCCTAGACAACCCGCATGGTTGGCACTTGCAGCCCAGTGCCAGGTCTTCGAGCACCTCGCTTGTCGTCACTGCTCGGCATGAAGGYGGTTTTGCCCCTCTGTGACGGGCAGGCCTGGCAGCGAGCGGTTTGAGCACGGCGCTCTTGGGTCGCTACTGCAGTAGGTTAGGGGTTGTCCAGGTACGCTCAGCGAGTGCCAGCTGGGGACCCTGTAAGGGGAAGGAGCAGAAGGCACCACTGTGACATGTAGATGTTCACTGGTCCCACCCTGCCCAGTCCAGATTCAGGCAGTTGTGAGCAAGCCCAGACACAAACATATACGCACCTAAGATCTGTTAGTGATGAAGATGAGGGACTTTTTACACACTTCCATGCTGGCATGACCTCACACTGGGCTTTGCACTCTGAGGCTGACCGGTCTCCAGAAGGGAATTTGTGGTTCTGAATTTTAAGCATTTTGTCCCACGAGCAATACGCAAGGCGCCAGCTTCCCCGGTGGTAGGCCCTCCTTTGGCGTAACAGTTGCATGGCTGAAGCGCTGGATGAAGGAGTTGGGAGTTCTGGGTTTAGGCTCTTCTCACAACACGGTTACTGTGAACTTCTGGTTTCTAGCTGAGCAACACAGCTCCTGGAGCCTTGACTATAAAAGCTAACAGCATCTCCCATAACTTCCGTGGGCTGCTTTTCAGCTAAGCACACAAGTTTTCCAGCTTCCAAAGGACCACAACTTGCAACTTCAGACTTCGGACCCAACCGGAAGGAAGGCTGCCGGTCCCTGTTCCTAGGGGCTTTATCTGTTTTCTCTCACTCTTTCTCCTCATCAGTCTCTTGGGCAGTCTGTCCCAGTTCCTGAGCACCGCTCTAGCTCGGGGTATGATGAGCAGTGCATAAGTAGCAAATKAAACACTTCAGAGCTTTTATCTAGGAATCCCAAATAACTGTGAAATCTCTGTTTCCAGCTCAGCTGCAGCAAGGTGCTTCCGAATACACTCAGCAGCATAGCTTAGGGCACTCCCTAAATGTCAGGGGGTAGTGCTAGTCCCTGCAGGACTCCAGCCATCTGTATGAATCAAAAATGAAGAGAGAGACTTCAGACCCCACTGCAGAGTCCTAGAAAAGATGTTTTTGTTAAAAACAGATGGAATAATAAATGAGTCAAATGCCTGCTTTTGCACAGAGCAATGGCAAATGAGTTCACACAAATGATCTTGCAGCAGCAGGGATTATCTTACATGAGCTTAAGGTTCTTCCCAGTATTAAGAAACAAAAAAAACAGGCCAACAGGCCCAGAGGGAAGGGCCAGGCCCTGGAGAGCTGGTCTAGACCCCATAGGGCAAAATGGGACCCATGGAGCAGGATGGGAACACAAGGGGCAGGCCAGACCCCATAGGGCACGCCAGACCCAGGGGACAGGACGGATCCCATGGGGCAGGATGGACCCGAGGCCGGACGGACCCCATGGGGCAGGACAGACCCCATGGGGCAGGACGGACGCAGGGCCAGGACGGACGCAGGGGTCAGGACGGACCCCATGGCGCTGGACGGACCCGGGCCAGGACGGATCCCATGGGGCAGGATGGACCCGAGGCCGGACGGACCCCATGGGGCAGGACGGACCCCATGGGGCAGATCCAGGCCCCGCGATCCGGCCCAGCCCCCGCAGCGCCGCCCGGTCCCGGCAGGCGGCGCCCTCGGCCAAGGCATCGCGCGGCCGCGGC
>NW_028186704.1:47125-51668 GCF_003343005.1 Rhea americana
GAACGTCCCAATCCAGGACAGCCAAAGGGGCTACCCAGAGCGTTCAGCCGCTCTCCCAGAACTCCTACGACACAAACACGCCGAGCTTCCTCGCTGCATTTCTCTTCACGCCCGCCTGCCTTCCTGCCCACAGACAGCGCCAGGTCTTGCCAGGAGTTAGGATTAGCTCTTCAGAAAAATCCCCCGCTCGGGTGGCGTGCCAGTGTCCCCTCCCTCCCGGGCTCGCTGCCCCGCTGGAGGAAGGCCGGATGAGAACGGCCAYGCAGCAGATCTCAGGTGCAGTTTGGGCTCTGCCCTTGAGCTGTTTGATTAGTCTCAGTGCAGCACTGGACTGAGGCAGTTACACCAAAGGCCTTTGCCAGAACRGCCAGAAGAAAAGCTGCTCAAAAAGGTGGTACAAGGACCCTCCAGAAGAGCAGGGGRGGGCAGGACCTCATTCCCCCGAAGAGGCACAGGTTGCTCTCACCCCACGGAGACCTTGCTCAGTGTGCGGCAGTTCAGCCGCTGCCACAGCCTCAGGGGGCCTAGGCCACCCCGGGAAGCACCACACATGCCCGTGAGTCAGGCTGCCCCTTCTCAACCTTGGCAGCCACGAGGAGGAGTGGAGGAAGGGTCTGAGCAGAGCACACTGCACAAAGGTGCTTGGGAGGCCGGCTCTAGTTTTCCTGTGTCCAAAGGCACTGGAGTGAATGTGTTGCACACCCAAGAAATAAAGAAGAAGAAAGCTGGCCCAGAAGCCAAGGCACTATCTGGACATTCAGGAGATACCTGTATAGATTCCAGATCCTACGCACAGGCAGCACGAGCACCTGTGACCTAGCCTCCAGCTATGGCATCAGAAGAGCTGGAGGTCTTGTAGAGCCTGTGCCAGGCCTGTGTGGGTGGCTCAGGTCACCTTGCAGGATTTCAAATGGCACCACATGCCTCTACTTAGGTAACTCAAGCTCAGTCCCTGTCTGAGCTTGGATGTGTCATGTTTCCCTGTGCCTCAGTTTCCCTGTGTGTAAAATGGCACTCCCCTATTGCACAGAGGTAGCATCAAATAAACTGAAAGGATTTTTTTTTTTAATAGGTTACAGGGAAAGGAGGGAAGCAGTGTATTTATGATGGGTTCATCATAAATGAGGAAGCCCCGCACAGCTGAGGCTTTGCCTCCATACAAGCTATCCTGTGTTTGAGCCTTGCTGCAACTGGCAATGGCATTTGAGCAAGAGAGAGCTGATCGTAATCCCTTTGCTTAAAATCATTGCTCGAATGTAGCACCCCCTCCTTCAGGTTCTGGGTTTGCCCGGAGGCCTGTCTCTTACTCAGCACCTCTGGCTGAGAAGGAGATGAAGGAGGGCCGCCAGACCTACCTGAGTGGGTCAGCAGCTCTTCGCTCACCCAAACACCCCCTCCTGCAGCAATGGCTGAAGTCTTCAGTTCTTACCTCCATCCAATCTCCTGCTGCCTGTGATTAAATTCCCTCTTGAACACAAACACTGAGAGCTGTCCTGGAGACTTTGTCTTGCCTAGCTGACCTCAATCCCTTTGTTATAAAAGAAGAAATATTTCAGGGAGAATTTCACAGTTCTTCATGGGGCAGACAAGTTATAGGGCAGGTGGATGAGTGCTTAATGTCACCAATTTTTCACATCGCGCACTGGCAGGACACAGAGATGCTAACAGAGAAGAGAGAAAATATTAATTCCACYGGAAGAAATGGTAGTGTTATCAGGGTGACAGAGCCCTGATCCAACCAGTGTCTCCTTCCTTGTTTTTTTGTTCTCTACTCTGTTTTATTCTCCTGTTTTCCTATATTTTTCTGCTATCCTAATTTTCTCCTATAACAGGATTTTTTAAATGGGTACTCAGTGGCTGGGGAACTGTGGAAGGAAGCTGAGTTCCAAGGTTTACATCGCATGGCATCAGGGTCCTGGGTGTCCCATACTGACCACATGGGAGAAAGGACCTGCGTGTCCAGCCCAAAGACCACTGCAGCCAAAGGAAAACCCCTTGAATTAGTGCCTGCGGGAACTGGACTTCGTTATAAAACTCAGCAGGTTGAAACAAAGAAGAGCGAGGCTGGGAACTTTGACCAGATATACKTGAAATTTGCCATAGTAATCATTCAGTACATCAATAATCATTCAGTTACATCAGCCTGGACTGAGGCAGGCTTGCTCTGCTGGAAAGCAGCTGAGCTGAACTTCATGACAGAACTCTCCAGGACTGCCTTGCAAGTGTGCTCAAATACACTGGGGTGCGAAGGAAGAGCGCTTAGAATACACTTTCTGCTTGAGAAACGGTAGCATTGAGACCAAGTTTCATGATGACATTTGTTTGACACGTTGATGACATTTTTCACATAATTATTAATTCAAAGACCTTTGAAGCTCTTCACAATCATTGTCTTCTCTTCCTCATAGCTCCAGCTATTGACCCGCACAAATCTTTACAGAGGGCTTCTGCATATTGAGCTTGAGATTTCTGACTGAGCAAAAATGGCCAGGCCTGAGCAAAGACTCCTCCTGAAAGAGAAAGCACCAAAGAGCTCTCCACATTTCACATCATCATGGCCAAGCACCCAGGATTAACGTCATTTGCCAATGCGGATGTTCCTGCAGATGAAGCAGAWGCGGAGCCGGTAGCTTGATTTTACTCTCCCAGAACACTGAAGCCAAAGAGGACAATGTAATGGTCTGCATAATATAAGTGAGTATATAAGCATTCACCCTCTCTCTGATTAAAAGAAAAATGATACTCAGAGTGCTCATGTTGCRTTTACCCGGACATGTATCAGAAAGCTCCCCAACCAAAACTAGGGTCCCATTTCAGCCTGTTCGTCCARCAGAATACAATGAGGAAGGAAAGAGGAAAGAGTTCCTCAGATCCCAGTGCTGGCCTCCCTCCCCAAGGCCAGTCTGACCATGGGGAGTTCAGTCTGACTGGCAGGAGACATGAAGTGTCTTGCCTCCCACTCCTGGAAGCGTTTGCCCCTCCTCACTAGTTGTCTAGTAGTAATCTACCTYGTGTGGAGGAAGGAGGTGGGTACCCCCCGGAGCAGAGACCTGTGCCCCTCAGTGGGGAGTGAGGCTTCGTCTCCAGGTACCAACTCCTGGGAGTCTCTTGGATAGGACAGCTCAACCTACTGCCCCATATTCAGGACACTGAGCATAGACCTCAATGGTCTTTGAAAAACTCTGGGAAGTATTAACAGCTTCACCAGCCAAAGCCTGCAGAATTCCTTGAGCAGGAGAGCGTTGCTAACCAACTCAGTCCTGCAAGCCCCCTCTTCCTTCCCAGCCCACAGTTAGCATAATGACACTCGCTGTCTGTAATCATATTCCTCAACAGAGTAACCGGCTTACAAGGCCTTACCTCCAGATATTTTATAGGGGAAAGGAAAGTAGTGACATTGTAAAAGAGTTGATTTCTTAGTTCTTTTCTCTTGCAGCCTTTATTGGTATAGTTMTTCCTTTAGAACTTCAAATGTTGCAATGAAGTCAAATATAGACACTAAAAATACTATCTTGCTAATACAGTTTAAGCAAAAGAAGAAACAGATCATGCAGAAAAGGCCAGGCTAATAGCCTTAGCAAAGTTAGAGTAAAGAAGTGGTTAAGGATCTAGATGATTTAATCCAGTTTTAAGAAAAGGTTTTACAGTGAGCAATTAGATGCTGGTTAAGGAATTAATCACTAATGGGTCATTAACTCTGACTGCTATTGTACAGTTAACAAGCTGAGGCAGGATTATTAGACTCAGCACCCAATTAAGGAGGAGGAGATATTTACAACAAACTGAACAAATGGGCTTTTAAAATCAAATGGGACAATTTGAAAGAAAGTGTAGGAACACAGAAAACCAGAGAAGGTACAAGAAAGATGCAAGTTTGCATACGCCAGGTTCTGTCACTGCCACTTCATTCGTTTGAAAAATATTTCCCGCTCTGTGTCCACTTATCCATGTTTAGCTGGTTTAAAAAAAATAGTGCTTTGCCTGAAGGGCAAGACTGAACCCCGTTTATTTTTGTGTGTAGAGAATGCATTTCAGGTGCATGTGTACAGTGCATTACAAAAGACCTGCTTAATATGTCAGTAAAAGCTCACTGTAAGCTGATACACCTTTCTCATTGCTGACAGAGTCTGGATCAAGAAATTAATAAATGTGAATAGGTATCTGCCGTTCGTATTGCCGCTGTCCTGTTGTTATCTGCTGCTGTAGACTGACTGTCCGGAGTGATCAAGCCTCAGCGCTGATTACAGGGCTGGTCAAAAAGTCAAGACGTTGGAGTGATGCTGTGAGAAAAGCCCTACACGTCTTTCCAGGGCCTTACAGGAGAACAGAGTAACTGGGGACAAGGCGGGCAAAGAGTAATGGCATCAAAATATTGAAGAGCTGCACCGATTCCTGGGCTGCTGCTCGTCAGCCGTCAGCACCAAGCCTGGGTAACAGCGTTCAGGCAGCGGTCAAAGCGGCTCGCTTGCAGGGCCGTTTGCGGCGCCCGAGCCGCAGCTGGGCCGCCGCGGGCCGAGGAGGGGTCCCCGCTCCGCGCGGGCCG
>NW_028186704.1:52104-53637 GCF_003343005.1 Rhea americana
GGAGCAGCCGGGGCCCCTTCGAGCTCCGCGCCACCGCCGGACCCTCCGCACTGGGGCCGGACCTGCTTCTCGCCGTGCGGCCGCGTCCTCCCCAGCCGCCGGCAGCCACGGGGAGCCGCCCCGGCCGGGACAGGGAGAAAAGCCACCAGCCCCAGCCGGGCCAGTCCCACCCCCACGAGCAAGACACAGCAGAAGGGCCCAGCTCAGCATCCTGCTCAGGCTGAGAAACATGACGCATGGTCTTCATGTAGGTTGCGCCATTTAATGGTACAAAACCAGAAAAAAAAAAAAAAAAAAGTTAATGTAGGCCGCAGTTCCCAGCCACCTTACACAGCTCTTCGCCCTACCACAGCTTTTATTGCAACTAGTGTCCGATCAAGGAGGGAGAGCAGAAGAGATTGTTCCTAAGCTAGAATCAGGCCCTTAACTCTGCAGGGCAGGTGGGAAAGGGATTTAAAAAGAGCGCAGAATACAAAGCAAGCCAGGGAGAGAACAGCTGCCGGGAGGAACAGCCCTTCCTGCTCCGGCCATCCAGAGGAGCCGGGTGGGCAAGCGGGTCCCTCGGTCATCTCAGGACCAGCCCTTTCTGGTGGGCTTTTCCCCTGGAGCAGGAGGATGGAGTTCAGATCGTCTGCCAGGGCTTGCCGATGGACTGGATGTGCTCCTTGGCCTTCATCCGTAAGGCGGCAATGCTGGTGTTGCGCGGGTCTGCCTCGTCCAAGGGGAACTTGTCCACAAAGGTGGCTCCGCACTGGTAAGGCGGTGGTGGCCCCATGGCCCCCAGGGGCTGCAGGGTGTGGGTCACTGCTGGAGAGTTCAGGAAGGGCGGTGGTGTGTAGCTGCCGGACAGGCTCTGCGGTGAGGCCACGAAGCCGGGCAGCGTCTGCAGGGCCGTGCTGCTGGGCACCGGCGGGCTGAGCCACGTCTCCAGCGGCAGGTTGCTGCTGAGGGGGCCCATGGGTGCCGGCTGCGGCGAGCGGTTGAAGGAAAGGATGGGGGAGTCCTGCAGCTTCATGGAGGTCACTTCCAGCTTCTCCTGCCGCCGCCACTTGGCCCGTCTGTTCTGAAACCACACCTGCAAGCAGACCCACGTTAGCGGGGCCGCCCGGCACCACGGCTCCTGGCGCAGCAGGTCCCGGGGCAGCTCTGCCACCCCTGCAAGGGCGCGCACGGGACCGAGAGGAGGCAACACCAGCGCAGAGGGGGGCGAGGTGTGCGGTGCAGAGCCGGGGCAGGGGGCGGATTTCAGAGGCACGTCCCCGCAGGCCTGGTGGATGTGGAGCCTCTCATCCRGCCGAGAGCAGCGTGCTCGGGCTGCGCAGCGTGCGAGCACCGCGAGCAAGGAGCGGGGAGCGGGACACTGGCCGCAGCGGAGCCGGTTCCCTGCCCGCCCGGGCCGGGGCCGGGACAGCCCGGCCGCGCCGCGCTTCTGGCTCCCCAGGGCCAGGACACCCAGGCCGGGACACGGCAGCGACGCTGAGGCCGCTGGGGCCCGGGCCGGGCTGGGCCGGGCCGGGCGGGGGCCCGAGCCGC
>NW_028186704.1:55281-59180 GCF_003343005.1 Rhea americana
GGCGAGCGCCGTCGGAGGGGCGGGAGCCCGCGGAGCTCGGGCCGGAGGGCTGCGGACGCCCGGCTCCGGACCCCTGCCCGCGCCCCGCCACCGTCGCGCCGAGCCTCTCCGAGTTTCTCTGCTTGACAGCTGCAGCCCACATCTGGCCTATGCATTTCTAGAGCGTATGAGTTTCRTACATAACCTCGCAAAAGGTGACAYCGAGGAGCAGGGCACGGTAGTGTCCATGGTCAAGCACGTATGGTAAGAAAGCTGACGCTCTGGGACCYGGCTCCCTTTAAAGCTAGGCTTAARGTGAAAGTGTGTGTAGCATTTGGGGGGAGAAGGAGCAGGTCTTGGGCRTTTCAGTCTTCACAAGCCCGGGGAAAGCTCTGGGGAACAGCCGTGAGGAAAGTGACCAAGTTGCTGGTGTCACTGAAGAAGCCCCATGACACGAGTTGGTTCTGCATCCCCTTCCTCTGGCAAAGGAGTGGAGCTGGGGTCTGGAGAGCAGGGCTTGGCTTCACAGGAGGTCTACAAAATCCCTTCAGAGCTAAGGCAGAGAGCTGAAAATGATGCCTTACCTTGCACTGGCTTTGGTGAAGGACATGGACTCAGCACAGTACTGACCAGGGAACAATATCAGGTCTGCTACCTCCAGCTCACTCCTACCTGGGCCAATATTTTCCTACCTCTCTCTTTCCATCTCTTTATCACTTTTTTTCATTTCTGCTAACATCTGACTCTGACTCTGAGGTACCAACTATCTTTGTCCCAGCTGGTTAAATTGACAAACACAATATCATCCAGAGTGGTTTTCAGTCTGCATTTAGCTTTGAAGGTTCTATTTCAAGCCTGAGAAGGGTGTATGTGAAGGAAAAACATCACTGCTTCTTCCAGTTATAATAATCTGTTAAAAGGTATGACAGAGCTCAACAAATCTTCACCTTTCCTTTCCTCAGCCTCAGAGCAGCTTTTGTGTAGTTTGCCCAGAGGAATTGCTCCAAAACAAAGATTGGCCGTGTTTACCTCTGCCCTTGCCCACACACTGCCAAGGTTTATGGTCTGATATCCCAAAGCTAATTCCTTTTCTAAGAGCTCAGCTCTTCCCAATAGCTCCAGGTGAGGTTTGCCTTCACTGACTGCTTCCTGGGGGGTGGGGGTAGCAGCAAGGACCCAGTCATCCWCTGGGATCCAGGGGGAAGAGGCCAACAGAAGAGACAAGAAAAGGTTAGTGTGGCTTTTGTGCACAATATAAAAAGCAAGTCAATACCATTGTAGGGGCATTGGAGGGTACTCAAAGCAATCAGCCAGGGGCCATTGTGCTCCTTTAATCTACATGTGTATTTCCCAAGAACTCTATTAGCGAAGATGAATGAACTGTGCAATGTCCCTAATTTCTTCTAATTTGGAGCTGGGTTTTTATGGCACTCACAACCAGCACAAAACATGCCTGTCTCTCCAGAAACCCTGGACACACTTAGGAATCCTTTTTGCTTGATGTAGCAAAAAAGACAACACGATGAGATGAAGCAGCAAAATCCCTTTGGCCAAACYCTAGCGTGGCAATAAGTGCCATGAAGAGTATTGGGTCCTGGCACAGATGCTGCTTTTAGGACACCTGTCAAATCTGCATATACGGGGAGAAGACTCAAAATCTTTGCTACTAATCACAATGTGAATGCACAACAAAAAACTTCCACCCCCAAAGCAGTGTACACATCCCACAGGGTACATGAGAGTTATTCCTCCTTAATAGAGAAGGATTCTCCCTTCCCCCGGTATAGATTATTACATTTKTATTTGCATATGTAACTGTATTGGCCGTCGTAGTGTCCTTCTTGCAGGGACTCCGGTTGTGGCAGTAGAAAGGACTTCTCAGGTCACAGTCTGTGAAAAATCCGAAGCAGAGCAGAGATGGGCTCTGGCTCCTCCAGCTCAGATTTATCTTTCCTCTCCCGCCCCKCTTGAGGCTCAGACTGCGGTGCCCAATGTGCACAGGAGGCAGCAAACTGCCCCGCGGAGGGAGGATCTGGCTACAGCACAGAAAGTCTAATATTCTTCTGACAACTGGAGACTAACACACAGAGAATTTAAGGTGACAAAAGACAGACAGGTAAGTGGTTGAATATTCCCCTTTGGTTCTCATGTTAACTGTTAGCTAAATCCTCTGCTGCCGTGGAGTCTCCTGGGACATGTCTCATGCTAGTGTGAAAACTCAGAAATTTATATTATGGTACATTGCAGCTTCACAAAGACTGTTTCTCWTTAGAAATATATAGGAGCAGTCAGGAGCAGATCTGAGAATATCCATTAGGGGAATCAAATAGTTGGGATAAATTACTCGCCTTTCCAGGAGATGTCCCCCACAAGTTTTTTATATCTGTTAGAGGTTTTTTTGCGTTGTATTATTACAATAGTTATTGCTGTAGTTTTTTTGGAAGCTAAGAAAAATTCTTAAGATAGAAAATCACTGAAGTACAGCTGTCTCCTATATTTGTTTCCTGTGCATGGATAAATGGGAGTAGTTTTGATCCTGTTGATGCCGCTGAGTCATATACATGGGATATTATCTGGCACAATGAAATCCCTATCATAAAATACCACAGAATTATTCCTTCCTCTCCTCCTGTCCTTTCTTCATGTCAAGTTCAATTAAATAGTGCCTTGCAGAGCCGACATTTGAATCCAAAGTCACTCTGCAGGTAGGAGAGCCCTCACCAGACCAGCAATGTGCAGCAGGGAGCTCCTCTCTGAAAGATATGCAGGACGTCCAAGGTCAGACRGCAAATCGAAATGAGGGGGGAGAGTGAGGAAGAGGAGAGGAAGGGACCCAACAGGAATCTGCAACCTGCTGCTGTTCCATACTCAGTATTTTTCACCCAATAGACTTTAAAAGTGTATAAGCTGGCTTTGTTTTTTCTTCTCCCCCAAAGTTCCTGTATGTGTTTTTGAAAGCACAATGTGTGAGGAAATTGCTGCCTCTTCCCTCCATCACTTCATCACTCGTACCTTGACAGTCGACTCCTGCCTCCTCTCTGGTGAGATTTTGCTTTCTCTGGCCCTAGGAGAGTTGGCTCTGTTTTCTCCACCGATTACGAGGTGCTTTGTGGCTTGCGGGAATCCCAGCGGGTGCTGAGCGGGCCGGTGCAGTGTGGGGCCTCAAAGTGCTGGCCCCACTGCCCGTCTCAGCTGCAGGCACCGGTGCATCTGCGGCTGTGGCTGCAGCTGCAGCAGGGGCTG
Source organism: Rhea americana (assembly GCF_003343005.1). NCBI lineage: Eukaryota > Metazoa > Chordata > Aves > Rheiformes > Rheidae > Rhea > Rhea americana. The sequence continues at coordinate 58,504 of NW_028186704.1, forward strand.
CGCGAGTCCTGGGCGCTGGGGCTCAGCACCCCTCCAGAGGGAGCGGGCGGAGGTTCGTGCTGTAAGGCTATATTAACACAATCCTTCTTTACTTGTTTTCCAATTAGCCTAATTGAATTCGGATTGCTTAAAATTGGGCACCAGAGACGTTTATCTTGATGGGATGACGGCCTTGAGCTCTAGCGATCCTATTAGCTGTAAGAACCCAAATCCCAGGTAGGGTCCCTCCAGCCGTAGCTCCCATGTGACCCAGGGCCTTTAATCTGCTCCTCTTCTGTGCAACACGCACACACGCAGAGGCATACAGACACACACAGATGCACATGCACACACACGCACATGCACACWCGTGCACACCGACTGCCTCCTAAGGCTCCGAGAACTTTAGGAGAAAGAGTGTTTAGTGAAAAATTTGGAAAAAGACCTTCATTTATTATTATTAGGAGCTGGAGGAGAATCACAGTGCTGCGTCCCTGCCTGCTCTGCCCCAGGCTCCAGCGTGGCCTGTCCCCAGGGCCGAGYGGTTTCAGGGAGGAGCCAGCGCGGAGCCTCCTTCCCGCTTCTGGGAAGGCTTCGCCCCGGAGGCCAGCGGCTGTGCCGGCCCCAGCGGCTGCGCCTGCCCGGGCAGGGGACGCAGGGCGCCCCTCGGGCGGAGCTGCCGTGGGGCTGCGGGGGGT
>NW_028186704.1:59932-64283 GCF_003343005.1 Rhea americana
GCTCGCGTTCCGGCCCCGCGCGGGCGCCTGCTCCGGGCTGGCCCCTTCCGGCGCCCGGCCCCGCCGCAGCCCTGCGCCGCCCGCCTCGGCCAGCCCGCAACCTTTGGGGAATCTCATTAATCGCTTGTTTGGTGACTCTGATTGTACTTTCTCCTTTGACCCTTTAAACCGTGAAAATGCTGATCCTATATGTGCTGACGAATTTAATTAGCTCCTTYAAACCACCAGATGCTTTCAATAAGATTTTCAGGATGTCCCAGGCACATTTTAATTCAAAGGTCGAAAGCCTTAGACTTGTTTACTGTGGTAATTTATAGATGAGATAATTCAACCTGCAAAGCAATACAACACCTACCAGATACACCCACCAGATTTATACAAATACAGAGGTAAATGAATGTTTCCTCACAGATTGAAGGCCTATTGAGCTCGGCTGGCAACTATTTTAATTGCTCTATGCAAAGGCTTGCTTAAACAGCCCACTTGGTTTTTCCCATTAAATTCATTGGTGGTGTATGAGAGGAAAGTATCCCAAGACACAGAAAAAAAGCTCAGAGGTCTTAGTGGTTTTGGGCAGAGTGTTAGAGAATGAATTAACACCCGCTAATTCTGATGCCTGATGATCAGTCTGAAGAAAGTTTTTCTCTACTAAGGCTGATACAAGAGCTACTGATACCCCTCTTGGAGCAGGCCAGGAAGTCCTCTGGAAAAAGCAAGGAAGATAAACTTGACAAGGTTTGTATTCCTAAGAAAGAAGCAAGCCAGAGGAAAAAGCATACTTTCTTGGGGACTAAGACAAGGAAAATAATCGATAACAGCTTTTCAACAGTTTTTGCAGTTTGTATTTGAATAGCCATGGCCAAAAGAGATTTCCCAGGGTGATTCCTTGCACCCAGACCCCCCCTCTGCAGCACTGTCCCACGGGGGACGGTAGTGACGCCTGCCACCTCTCCTGGCCTCCAGCACTGTGTGCGGGAGCCGTGCGGCTGGCCGCTCCGCGGAGGACGGGAGTGGAGCCGGGCATGATCCCTGGCTGCGGGAAAGGGCCAGCCCCTTGTACCGAGCCGGGCGAGCGGAGCGGCCCTGGGAGCAGCCTCCGAGTTGAGCTGGGAGTCTGGATCGCCACGGACATTTGTGTGAGTGAGAGAGACCTTTCTGGCCAAAAAGCTAAACCGATCTTCAAGGGTTGCTTGCCCTTTGCAAGGGCTGACATGGTCCCCCAACATGGCACAGAGCACCTGCATCTGCTGGTGGCCTTGCTGGGCGTCACAGCAGCCTTGCAACTGTGCCAGGGGAGTTATTAAAAAAAAAAAAAAAAAAAAAAAAAAAAAAAAAAAAAAAGCTTATATTAAAAACTAGAACAAGACAAAAAAAGATCTGAGATTCTCTGTAGCTTCTGAAGATCTCTTCTAACCTTTCTTGCTATGATGCCCTGTTGGAGGATATATTTTTCTGTTAAGCAGCATAGTAGAAGAGGGCAGTGCCCATGCAGAGGGTGGCCCTCCCTCCTCTCTGCACCCCTCCCAGAAGTGCCAGCTCAGTTTCACATCTTGCTGAATAGGTACACAAGGAATCTCAATTTCCATTAGCAAACTGGACACATTCAGAGAATCCAGTACTAGAAATTATCTACCTCTGGCTCTTGAGGCCAGCCCAGAGGAGAGTTTTGTTTAGACCTCGTCTCCTCAATGCATAAGTGTGATCAACGTGATCCCTGTGCGACTTCTAGAGGTCCAGGCCAGTATTTTCCAGATTGCTGCTGCTCCCCCAAAGTGCTGGAGGTGATTCTCTCCRACYGACTTCTGACYRCGGCGAAGCAGGGAAGGCACAGTCCTTCCCTTGGCTCCGTGGCAGAAAGTCCGACACGCTGTCACTCACCCCAGCACGGCCTCCCTTCCCAGCCACCTCCGTCGGCACACGATGACGAGCGGCATGCAGGGTTGCAGCTGCAATGCGTCGTTTCACCCCAAGGCTAGGTGCCTGCTCGCAGAGGGCTTAGCTTGCAGAAGTGCCCGGAGGCCGTGCCTGAGAGCTGCAGGTTGCATCCTGGCTTGACTGGGGGCTCTAAGAAATACTGCTGCATATAATCTTGCTCTTACCATTTGCTTTTTGTCCAAAATGAAAGCGGTATCCTCTGGACCCCCACTCCTACCACCCAGAAACGGTGTAGCGAACAGGATCATCTCAGTGTATGCATGGAGACATGGAGAGTGATTTTTAAGGTAGGTTTGTCCGAGTGCTCCTCAGTACATCAGGGAAAAAATGGTGATTCGYTTGAACTACTAGAAAAGCTTCTGGTATAAAATAGATTTAAAAAGACATTTAAAAACAACAGATGTATTTGCTCAAAGTAATAAAAATGATACATATACGATGTATACAAAAAGCCATTACTGTCCTCCCTGTTCTTTTGCAGCCATGGGGAAGGGCACTATAATATGCCTTGGTGGGGAAATGAGCTTTTTTCCCCCGTCAAAGGGTCTGTCCTATTTGCTGTGCCTGTGCTGTGGGGGATGGTCTTGGGGAGAGCCTCCCCAGCAGCCTTGGCAGCCCGTACCCCAGCGGAGCAGGAGAGAGCTAGCGTCCCTCTCCCCTACCGCCTTGCTGCAGGGTGGTAGAACACCGCAGGCATTGCAGAGCCTCAAATTCTTTCCAAGATCTGCGCCCTGGTGCTGCAGACCACGTGGCCACAGGCGATGGTCCGGAGCGAACGTGGGAGCCGCTTGCAGGGAGCTCACGGCAGATGTGTCAGGAATAAGGGAGGGAACAGGGCGCTTGGACTGGATGATCTCCGGAGGTCCCTTGCAGCCTTACCAGCCCTGTAACCCTGCGATCCTGCGTCGCTCCTGCGGTGCCGCCCCGTGCGGCGCGCTGCCTGGTAGGAATGGCTTTACCACGCACACGCTGCTCTGTCTCCGCGGCGGCRTTACTCCTTGCCCGGGAGCTGCCGYGGGAGCTCCAGCGTCCCAGCCCAGCACGGCCATCCAGCCCCCTGTGGCTGCTTCACCCACACGCAGCGTCGGGAGGTGCTGGCTGTGGCAGCCGGATGGGACGCCTAAGTCCGGTCGGGGTGCATGTGCCCAGAGAAAGACTGATGTGGGCAATAAAGGTGTTTACGAGACATGAGACAAGTTGCCAGGTACAAGGGAAACAGGAAAGTTTTTCCTGTACCTAATACTGGGGACACATGGTTGTTTCTCTGTTAGGACTTCTGCAGCCCCCAGAAGATCTCCCTTGGTGGTGGCCCCTTCCAGAAAGCTGGTCGACAGGCCAGCCCAAGACCTTCTCGGCAAAGCACTCTAGCTTGCTGGGGCTTGGCAGAGCCACCACCCTTCCCTGGGACCGGGGGACGTGACCCAGTCCTGGCAAAGGGGACAGTGCAGAGCAAATTGCTCATATGGAGTGTGCTTAGAAAGTTACTTTTGCTCCTTGTAAACCAGCATCTAAGAGAGAGCAAGATAAAGAAAGACAGAAGGAGCAAGATGAGTGAAACAAGAAGAGATGAAAGAGAGAAAGCAGAGATAGAGAGAAGGAAGAAAGGCAGGAAGAAAAAAGAACAAGAAAGACAAACCATATTTAGTGCATTTATTCATTTTAAATGAATATTTTTTTACTTGGTTGGGGGGCAACAGCAAGAGAACAAAAGCAAGAGAGAGAGAGAGATCTAAAATTCGTCAGGAAGGTGCTACATGCGTTCATCTGCCAGCGTCACTGCCGAGACCTCTGAGATCATGCCGAGTCCTTCATTTTGCAGAAAGCCTGAGCCCTGGTGAGCAGGCGGCCGCGCCGCGGCGCGTGCGGGCGGTGTGCCGGGCGCGGGGCGGCCCCGCGGGCACGCAGCCACCCCCGTCCCCGGAGCTGCGGGGCCCCCCGGCCCCGCGCGGGCTCCTCGGGGCGCCCGGTGCTGGCGGTGCCGGGGCTGCAGCGAGGACCCTGCGCAGCACCGCGTCCGCCTCCACCAGCCCTGCTCGCCGGTCTGGGAGGCAGTCAGGGAAGCACCCACCTAAGGTTTCCCCAGGAAAAACATGAACAAGAGTGAAGAAAATTTTGCTTGGGCCCAAACCTGAAACCACTGGATCCTGCTGGTCCCACCAACTCAATCAGATTTGACACCAGTGAAAGCCATGATTTCTCAGAGTTTAGCTGCCCTCCTATGGCATAGCCCGACCCTGCTGGGCGACGCTGGTATGCTTTGGCTTTGTGTGGATACTTTTTCAAATGCTTTGAACTCAAAGAATAAATGTGGTGAGCTCTTTTAGCCTGCACCAGCTATTTGGAAGTACCACAAACCCCAGAACTTGGCACAAGTAGCAGCAAAGCAGAGGGACGCAGCTACCATTTTAGACTTGAA